>NC_143220.1:8615152-8840360 GCF_030267445.1 Bombyx mandarina | reverse complement strand
AAATAGGCCTTAAAGACCAAAGGTTTCTTTGATCGAAATAAAAATATTATCGACGTTATTCGTTAAGAATTCACATGACTTAGGTCAAAAATGCTCCAAATTGTCATTTTTACAGATTATTGAAATGTTATTTTAATCAATAACGTTACCGGCGTAAGACTATTAAAATTTGCGTGTTATGTAAAGTATGTTTTGGTACCGTGGTTTTGGTAACCAAACAACATGAATAAATTCTAACAGCGAAAAAAATAATTTTAATCTATTAAAATTGAAAGAGAAATTGTAGATATTTAAATTTCTACCAGACAGAGAACATAATGTTGTCTATTTGATGACTACAGCATGTGTCTTTTACTCTTCTCATACTCTTCGCTTGGCCTATTGTCAAAATGATATCAACACATATCCCATGTTCCAGATGTCGAGGTTCATTTACTATTTAACTGTTGCATTTAAAATATGTGACCCTATAATATACGCAACTCTGGAAATATTGTATGCCCTTTATTGTATACTAGCGACCCGCCCTCGCTTCGCTTCGGAAACAGTAAAACACACATGAAAAAAAAAAAAAAAAAAAAAGTAGCCTATGTTCATCAGGGACAATGTCGGCTTCTAATGGAAAAAGAATTTTTCAAATCGGTCCAGTAGTTTCGGAGCCTATTCGAAACAAACAAACAAACAAATCTTTCCTCTTTATAATATTAGTATAGATAGTATAGATTTAAATTAAAATAATTTGATACGCTAAATTATTTTCTAATTTTAATACGTTAACGGAATTCGTGGTTATCATAGCGTGCATATCGTCAGTCATTTTGAGACATGAGGTCCGTGTCTCAATTGTATGTTTGGCTGTTCCACCCTTCAAACCGGAAAGCAATCTAACGCGCGGTAGAAATAGTTGGTGTTACCTACCTATGGCAGATCCCAAGACGCGCAACCACCACCAGATCACCAACCACCACCACCACCAGGACGTACATGGATATGAGATAGAAGTAACAACATCTCCAACTGCAACGCATTTCTTTTTCATTAATACTCTCTTTGGCCAAAAAAAAACTTTTTTTTTTGGTCTACCCTCAAAGGCTTATTATACTAGGTTCATCTAACGTGTAGGCGAACTCACGAGGGCTCAGCCTGGTGAATTAAACTCAGCTTTTTTAAATAACCTACGTATTACACGGTACATTTAAAGAAACATAATATGGCTTCTTTAATTTATTAAGGATTTGAAGACAGGTTTTTTAATTCTTAAATTAGTTGACACAGCGTTAAAAATAACGTTCAAAATACTCTCTCACGCGATAGCGGTTTTTCAATATTTCACCGCAGTAATTGAAGGTTACATATAAATCGATACTAAAATTTCAATTGCTTTCCAATGGCATTCAATAAGTTTGGCAGGTAATTTGTCACGTCGAAGCTTTGCGGAATAAGCCACGCGAATCTTAAAGCTCTGTTATGCTACGGGTTTTCTTGGTAAAACTTTCAATTGCTTGTGTATTTACGAAAAGTATGTGAGGTTTTTTTTTATATTTTATTAATCTTATTCGGCAGATGAGCTTCCTGTCCATCCAGCTCCACCAGAGCACATAGACGCAAAAGCAACATAAGTGCCGTCAACTAACTTGAGACTTGAGGTCTATAATATGTCTATAATAATATGGCTGTCCCACCCTAAGCACTGTACGGCATGATTGCTATGCACTAGTAATTCACGGGGCAGTAGAATCTACCCGTGAGGACTCTAATGGTGTAGAAAACAGCCTCTCTACAGACCTTGATCAGACAGATCTATACTTTATTTATTATTGCTTATATGGGTGGACGAGCTCACAGCCCACCTGGGTATTGGAGCCCATAAATATCTACGACGTAAATGCGCCACCCACCTTGAGATATAAGTTCTAAGGTCTCAAGTATAGTTACAACGGCTGCCCCACCCTTCAAGCCGAAACGCATTACTGCTTTACGGCAGAAATAGGCGGGGTGGTGGTACCTACCCGTGCGGACTCACAAGAGTTCCTACCAACAGTAATAACAGACCTAAACAGGTCTAAATTGTGATTTGTAGACACTTATGTTGGTCAGGGGCACAGTGAAGTTCGTCGCTGAGTCTCTTGTCCAGGTGCTCGGACTTTCTACTCCACGTTTTTTGGCTCCGACCTCTGGATCGCCTTCCATCCACTTTACCCGTCACTACGAGTCTTTCCACGTTGTCACGTTCTTGCTATATAACCAAAATACTGAAGCACTATATTGGGTAGCGTCTGGTCAACTCTTAGCTCGTTGAGGATGGAGGCGTTCGTCTGAAAAACCGTCCAAGGAATGCGCAACATACGCCGCCAGTACCATATCTCAAACGCGCAACATACATTGAATAAGCAAATTTTGCTCGAAAATTTTTATTACACGATGTTGTTACCTTCATCGTTTGTTGTTAATCGTCATTTTGTATTAGATATGAGTTTATTTTCCTACAAAATTAGTGTAACTAAAACTGATTTTACTATTTTATTATATTATTTACTATATATTATAGCTGTACCCGTCCGCTTCGATGGGCATTCAAAATTAACATTATTATTTCTCACTCCCAGAAAGATTTTCATCATTAACACCCCCGCAACTGGTGTAGGGAGTCCAACACTCATATAAATATTAGCCTATCCATTAAGTACATGTATTTTCTACATGGATACCATGTTTCAAGTCAATCGGATGCATGGTTCAGTAGTTATAACGGAACATCCGACAAAACTATTGTAGATTTAAATATTAGTATAGATATAGATTAAACATTGTGTGTTGAACAGGTTTGTTTGCTCTTTATCTGGGTGTTTATTATCTATATATGTATATTTAAAAATGCATATATATAACACTTTTCTATTAAAATTTACTAAGAATTATAAATAGGAATTTTAAGCTGAAATAAACATGGCGTTGCTCTGAAAACAAAGGGTTTATTATTTTAATAGCTTAAAACGTACGCAACAGTAACAAACAGTACAATCACATTGCAAACCTAAAACAGGTATCTCACCTGAAAACAAAGAAACGACATTGAAAGTCCACCACTCTCAATTTCTTAAAATAATTATCCAATTTAATTTAGTAACAATATTATGCCCGAACATGACAGATGTCAACCCAAAATGAAGTGTATAATCTATGGTCAACATTTCAATACCTATCAATTCGGACTTTTTGGCGGGAACGCGTGGAGTGAAGTTGTGTGATTTGTTTTATTTTGTCTATTTAGTGTTTTTTCGGATTTAAATGTGTAATAATGGTGGTTTATTAACAGTTTAATATCTGTGAAAGTGCACAAATGTGGGAAAATGAAACTAAGGCGCTGGACGTAACTTCTCGGGATCCTCCAAAAAGTTCACTGAAAAAATCTTAGTAAATGACCACCATTTTACTGAGATTAGATTTCATCTCATATCATCTCATTTAATTTCATCCCAGTTGATTAATGTCTCAAATTAATCATTTTCATTTCATTTCACTCCATAACATCATTTTTCATAAAATTAAGAATATACATTAAAATAAGACATGACTTAAAGGTCTCAGTTACCAGGTCATAAAATCTCTTAAAAAAAAAACCTATCAATTCATGTCACCATTATGACAGCGCCATCTATATACCATGACATGGGGTAAATTGGGATCCTGGGGTAAATTGGGACAAACCTGCGGAAGATTCTCAAAGTACTTGTAGCACGGAATCTACCTAATTTTCTTTAAGGTAATATTTATCAATGTATAGAAGAAAAACCAAGTTAACTATGGAAGTACTAAACATGAGTTAAGTTGGTCCCAAAAATTCGTCAAATTAAATTTAAAATAGTGGTTGAAAAGTGCGTTTTAAAACAGGTTAAAGAACTTTTAAAAAAAGTGATATTATCGTTGTTTTTTCAATAAGATCACAGTTTATATAAGTTTTTAATACACCTGGAAATACCACAACAAACGGTAAGTTGCAATATTCTTATTTTTAAATACAATATTTCGACAAAATAAAAAATGTATATTTTTTCCTTTCTTTTTGGGGAAATTGGGACGTATGTAGGGTAATTTGGAACGAGACTGGAAAATTTAGGGACGAGAAAACACAAAATTGGAACGCCAAAAGACAAAATAGGGATGGCTTGTTAGGGTTGTCACTGATATCTTATAATAGATTTTTTAGCCTATACTATCACTTAATTGCGTGATGTAAAGAAGGTTAATGTGTTTATCAGTTAGTTTATGTAAGTATTATAGGTAAAAGAAAAGTATATATATAAGTACTTTTTTTTCGCGACATTTACCTTGTAATATCTGCCCGGTCGTATGTTCTTTATAGCAATAAAAAAATTAAAGTTAAAAGAACTCAAATGAATCAAACTTTTGTTATTTCAGAATCTATTCACGCATCGAATCATGATTTTGTTAACATTCACAACGAACACACACAAATAAAAACAGGCCTCAGATTTTAAATGTAACATTAATTAAAAATCCGAGATATCCAATTATGAGTGAGTGAATTAATTGAGTTTAGTTATTTCGCTTAGAAAGAATTTCTTTTATTTTTGTTATTATTGGCAGTAATCAGATAAAGCTTTTGTTTTCTATTTTTATTCTATTTTATGATTTTGTTTCAGAGTTGTGATTTTTAAGGAAATTAAATAATAATTTCTAAAATATAACATGCACATACTTTTTTGATCATTGTATTGTTGATTATCATTCACGTCACATCGCTTCGGAATAGAAACCAGCTTAATTTACACTATGTTGTGTATTGTGCTTAAATTATGGATTGTATTCATCATTTCGGTCCATATAAATAATTATATGGCACCTACCTATATATCGCAGTACTGCGAGTTGACAACCCTTACAAATATCCCAATTTAACCCTTAACCGTGTCAATTTACCCCGGACGCTGGGTAAATTGGGACGGCCATTATTTTACCGATTATTTCTTTAAAATGAATAATTAAAATAATGTAACGGTTTTTATCACCTAGGTACGTTCAAGACTCAACTTATTTCTTTGGTTGAGCAGTGACTATTTAATTGGAACTATTTTAAAATTCAATCTGAAGGTCGATTTTGTCCCTATTACCCCATTGTACGGTAATTACATAGGAGCTATACAAATGTACAGTACGCATGTACAATGTACTATAAAGAAAAATATAGTTTCTTTACACACATATAGTATGTTTATCATTCTTTTGTACACATAACACAGAGAATCCTAAATTGGGCCGGATGACCGTGTGTGATTTGTTCCCAGTTATTATTATTATTATTCGTGATCACGACTGGACGACAGTCGTCTGTAAATACAGTTTTAATTAAGTATACGACTCGCGGAAATAGAACTTAATACAGAATTATAAGAATAGTTAGTCTCTGGATATTTGAAACTCGACAATAATGCGTTTGGTTTGCGTGCGTTTGGGTGCGCGATGTGATAATATAAGTAAAACAAAGTAATGAGATTTGTTTTCTCTTTTTCCTTCTTTTATTGCTAGATGGGTGGATGAGCTCACAGCCCACCTGGTGTTAAGTGGTTACTGAAGAAGTATAAGTTACAACTATACTGAGACCTTAGAACTTATATCTCAAGGTAGGTGGCGGCATTTACGTTGTAGATGTGTATGGGCTCCAGTAACCACTCAACACGAGGTGGGCTGTGAGCTCGTCCACGCATCTATGCAATAAATAAAAAAAAGATCGGTCGACCTATGCTAGACGCAGTTTTATGCTGGTGCTGATACAACGTCTTCTGGCAGCCGATGACTTAAATTCTTATCTTCTCTACCTGACCTTTCCCTTATCGTGGTGATTTCACACAATTTAATTAACCTACTAGCTTACCCGGCAGACTTCGTAGTGCCTCAATCGATAAATAAAAGTTCTAAACTTTTGAATAAAATAAACATAAAACAAACACAAGGAATCCGTCCGACGGGGGACACTTCAAAAGGAAAACAAAATTGTTATTTTTATTTAATTCCGAGCATTTTCATATTTATCTACCTTTTAAACCTTCTCTGGACTTCCACAAATAATTCAAGACCAAATTTAGCCAAATCGGTTCAGCCGTTCTCGAGTTTTATCGAGACTAACGAACAGCGATTCATTTTTATATATATGACGGCGTTAACGATATTTATGTTATATAGCACGTGCAATAGGAGTGACTCACACAAGCCAGGTGCGCCGGCCGTGTCGTTCCACTCGTAAACAACAGCTGCAACAGAAGTGACTCATAAGCCAGCTGCGCCGGCTAGTATAAAAAGGCGGAACGTGCCTTGACATGAACATTCGTTCGACTGCGTTTGCCCGGTGCACTTACTATATCCTTGTTACGTTGTGTGATTCAGTGACTGTTGTACGTACTGGTTAAAGTTGGACAAGTGTTAAAGTGAATTGTCAAGATAACATATTGTTGATTAAATCAGAAACCAAAGGTGACTTCGTTTTACTTGGTGTTCAACAAGATAATATCTACCCTCAAGCTTACATCAGAAGTGGGATCAGGACTCTACTCTCACTGGCGTGACGTGTTTGAACATGTTCGAAGTACAGCAAAAAAAAACATGATGCAGATCAGAATACTAGTAGTGGTACGCCACAAGAGCGTGAATGCAGCATACGTAAGTCGCGTAATAACGTCTCTGTTACCTCGATGGAAGATCTGAGCCACGAAGAAATCGTCACATCTTACGTTCTGGCTCATGTTGCCCAGTTTGACTGTCTACTTCATCACATGGCATTTACTAACGGAAATACAACATGTAACAAGCTATTGCAAGAAATTAAGGCAAGTGCAAATCTCAAGTGAAACTTCGATCGCAATAATGGATCTGTCATGACGAGTGGGTAGTTCCGACACGAATCGTTTTTAAGCCAATGACTACTGCTAGAGTTACATGGCACTAGTACAGTAAACCAGGACATGAGACTGTGAATTGTCGCTGAAATTTTAGAATCTACTCGATTCAATACCAATAACACTACACGTTCGATGACTTCGGGCTCCAGCAAGCAAGCAAGCAAACAAGAAAGCAAGCAAGTTTCCGTGGGGAAGAAAAATTGACAGATCTGAAGTCGTCGTGACCTGTAAGATAAGACGTCCGGTGCGTTCGTGTCTGGCGATGCGGCGGTGTTCGGGTTCCGCTGGCGGATGCAGGTTTTTCCGGTGAAGTGCGTGCTTGTGCGTGCTTGACATGTGTTCGCGGTTGGCTTCCTCAGTGTGGGAGTAGCATCGCGTAAGAGAGGTGGAACCCGTAAAATTGTAGTTTGCGTGGTGGCTGGTAAGATTTGTTGCGGTAAGAAGTTTGCATGGTGGTAAAATGTCTTGTGAGTCTGCACAGGTAGCCGGAGGTGAGACTTCCGCGGTCGCGGCCCACCCAGTCCGCGAGAACCGGGCAGATCGCCTCGACGGTACGGAGGCCGGCCGACGGGTCTGCCAAACGACGAGACCACGCCTCCAGCACGGACTGCCGATATTGGAGCCCCCGCGCTCCGGCTGCACTTGCGCTAGGGCGCGCCGCCTCGTAGGAGACTGTGAGGTATCATTGAATAACTCTGACTGCGATCGCGCGCTGCCGGCGTCGCAGCGCGGCGACGTTCTCGTGGGTAAGGACGTGGCACCAGACGGGTGCTCCGTATAGTGCCATCGACCGCACGGGTACCATCACCCTGCCTATTTCTGCCGTGAAGCAGCGGTGTATTTCGGTTTGAAGGGTGGGGCAGCGGTTGTAACTATACTGAGACCTTAGAACTTCTATCTCAAGGTGTGTGGTGCGTTTACGCTGTGGATGTCTATGGTAACCACTTAACACAAGGTGGGCTGTGAGCTCGTCCACACATTAATACGAAGAGCATAATCAAACGAAATTAGATACGAAGTTTAAAGGGCCGTTTAAAGTAGTTGAAGTATTGGATGGTGTCGATTTAATTTTGACTCTCACACATTCGCTTAAGGCTCGAGCTGCTACTTGCCTCGCAAAAATACAGCCTGGTAAGATATCCTGGCCTACTATTAAAGAGATGCTGACAAAATTATCTAATGATGCAAGACCACTTCGACCTGGTTATTAAATTTGAAATGGAAAGCAAAAAGGGACCAGCTGAAGCCGGTATCCGGCTATGGCAACTTATAAAGAAGATTCCCGACGCTAATGTGCCAGAACAAATAGCCACCGGATTTGTTATATCAATACTGTCGCAGTGTGATGAAAGAATCCGTCGGGAATTGAACTCTGTCGTTATTACCACAAAAAATCGTCTATTTCACACATTACGTGGCTTTACCCTCAAAAGAAAAAACGAAGATCCTGATAAAGAACCAAAACGCTCTCGAAGTTTTTTTCCGTGGAAGCTGCCATTTCTGCGGAAAACCTGGGCATCGTGCCGAAGGGTGTTGCGACAGATACTGCTCTCAAACTTTTTTCGATATTCCAGCAAAACCTGAACAACCTCCTCATCCGTGGGCACCCGGCTCTCGCCTGCAAGTCAGCTGTTACGTGTGCGGTGATGCGAGTCATGTAGCTTCTGGGTGTTCCATGCGCTACAAGAAGAAAAACGACACTGCTCCAGGTGCTGTGGCAGGTGCAACCAGAGACGTCAACGTGTGTTCCAGAGCTTCAGTGTGTTACAGATAAGTGGTTTTGGCTTCCCCTTTATGTTCCATTCAGGGTCAGAATGTAGTCTTATAAAACAAAGTCATAGTAATTTATTCAATGGTAAGCGGTTTCATGAACAAGTCACTCTTTGATCTGAAAGTAACTTAGACCAATCATGATGGTAAGAGCACTTAGGGGATATTCAACTCGCCCTTAATAGTGCACGTTGTCGAGTAACAGGGTTTACTCCAATAGAATAGACGTTTGCCGTTCAGGGTAGTTCACTTGAAATATCTTAAAGTTTCAACAGAGTGATAATCCCTCTAGATCAGATCTTGATTTAGCACGGTCGAAGACCGGCGAAAACATAAAAAAAAGGGCACAAACAGAAGCTTGGTTTAGTCGAGGCAAAGCTAAAGTCAACCTCTTTTCCGCTGGGGATTTTGTTTTCGTAAGTTGACCGAAAATGTAAAGGTCCCTTCAACATTACTGCAGTTTTGGAAAACGATAGGTATAAATTGAGACATGTAAATAGTTCTAATAGAGTGTATAAATTTCCCCATGAAAACTTACGTGAAATACCTCGAGGCCCGTCAGGCCTACTAGAAATTTCTGAAAATTATAGTGACGATGACGTGACGGCGTACACAGATGGGTTAATTAATCTTGTTCATGAAACTGATCTTAATGATGACGACTCTATCACTGATAATAGAAGCGACATTTTTGTCCGCAAATAGCGATACAGCAAACATAGTCTGTGGGTAGTGATACAATGTCTGTAAGCTCAGGCACCTCAGGTGCAGGTGTTGGAAATGTAGAAAACGATGGTCGGTCTCGCACTATTTCTGAAGAAATTCCGTATAAATGTTCTGGTTTAAGGAATGTTTTAACAAACGCTACAGTACACGCAGATTAAAAAAAAAAAAAAAAATAGTATTGTATGTGGCTAGAGAGATGTTAATCCGGACTAGCAAAAAAAAAAAAGAGAAAAAAAAAAAAAAGAAAGTGTGAAGTCATTGAAGGGTCTGTCCGGTCCAATGGCTTGGCTATAGGGATTTTCATCCAGATTAGCCACAACAATTAGCTACAGGGATTGCGATTCGGTCTAGCATTGTCCGGTTCAGTTCGAAAAACTGAAGGGATCACAATTCCGGTCTAAGTTAAAAGGGACATACTTACATACCTGAAGAGTTTTAAATGAACTGGCCCAGGTATGTAAGCAGTCTGAAGGTTATTTATAGCCAGTATAGGATTTTCTGAAGAATTATGCGAACCGAACCGTACTAGATTGTTAATATCATAGACCACGTTTTAAGTTGCATCCGTTAATGTCAGGATGAACGAACACGTTTGTTGTTCACAGACATACCATAAGAATGCGCGCACGAGGACGAGCGCACGTCAGTATGGCCGTGACGGCGTTAACGATATTTATGTTATATAGCACGTGCAATAGGAGTGACTCACACAAGCCAGGTGCGCCGGCCGTGTCGTTCCACTCGTAAACAACAGCTGCAACAGAAGTGACTCATAAGCCAGCTGCGCCGGCTAGTATAAAAAGGCGGAACGTGCCTTGACATGAACATTCGTTCGACTGCGTTTGCCCGGTGCACTTACTATATCCTTGTTACGTTGTGTGATTCAGTGACTGTTGTACGTACTGGTTAAAGTTGGACAAGTGTTAAAGTGAATTGTCAAGATAACATATTGTTGATTAAATCAGAAACCAAAGGTGACTTCGTTTTACTTGGTGTTCAACAAGATAATATCTACCCTCAAGCTTACATGTATAAGTTCCGAAAAGTAGCATTTCTTATTTTTATTTATTTAATATGTATTTATGTTCTTAATAAATCTCTAAGAAAAATATTGTTACGCCATTAAGAGTAACGCCATCTATTGCCGAATAGACGAAAGAATATTGAAGGATCTAATATAATCTAGAACGCTCGAGGAGTACAACGCCATCTAATGTCAGATAGCGGAAACACACTTCGAAGGTACTCGACTTGGGAGGAATGCTCTCGACGATTCTAGGGATTTGGTCTCGCCTATAATAGCGTTGCAGAGATGGCGCGCCGTCAGTCAGAGTAATCAGATCTACTCGAAGCGAAACAGCGAACGGATCACCTGAAGCGAAGCGGAAGAAGCGAATTAAGAATTTTAAAGTGTTCTGTATGTGTTCTAAGCGATAAATACAGTTTTAAGTTGTGCTTTGGTGGAACATTTATTTATCCCGAACCCCAGCGCGTAACAATATTAATACGATAATTTGCTCATTTCCAAAAACCAATCCACAAAACATGTCCACGAAACTAGCCGCGTGACGATAATTTAGTCTGCCACGTACTCGAAAACGGTATTATATTCGTTGCAAACATTTCACGGTCCAGTCGGCAGCGTAATGTAAACCCAAAACTTATTGAATAGGAAATCAGGGATCTAATAAAAAATCTGTCAGAGCCACAGTAGGCGGGGGACAGGTGTGTCCTGATGTGACGTGACATTAAAATACGATTGGTGCACACTGAGCCACAACCCGTTAATTTTTTACTAAGCTATTTGTTTTGAACAATTTATTTTCGACTAGCTAACCCGGCAGACTTCGTGGTGCCTCAATTGATAGATAAAAGACCTAAACTTTTGTATAAAATAAACTAAAAACAAACAAAAGAAATCCGTCCGAAGGAAAAATAAAATTGTTATTCAAATTCAAATTCAAAATCATTTATTTCAACTTAGATGTCGGTATGACACACTTGTCAAAATACAAATAGGCTGGCTTAGAGGCCCAGGCGAGCTTACGGCCTGTCTGATGCAGATGAGCTACGGTCGATTAATGAGATCGCTACTGAATATTGCTACAGATTTTTCCAAACCCGTTCATTGTGTATCTCGATAGCATTACCAGTCTATATTTTTGTTCTTTCGTAATTCAAATATCTAAAACGTGTTATACTGAACCAGTGTGTCACCATCTTAACGATCCCATTGTACATTTGACACGGGTGTGTTAGAAACAATGTTTGCGATACCTACCGGTAGTTATGCGAAAACCATTATTGGTTCGGATGAAACAAAAGACGATAGGATTTGAAGATCAGTCATCTGTGTGATTAGATTCATCTGCATGTTATTTATATTTCTGCTTCCATGCTGTTTCCAAGTGGTCGAAGTCAACACAAACTGGATCCATATTGCAGAATAAGCCTCGGCTTGGTATTTCCGCATACGAGCTCCTGGGAAGGTTAATTGTTTTATGATGTAACGTGGTTCTTATCGTTTCCTCACTACGAAAAGATCTTCTACTAAGCGACTGTTTGCGCTCAGTTTAACGTCTACTGGTGTTAATTGAGGATATTAATAATAAATAACAAATACATTATAGCATTCTATGCTTTTCAATTGGTAAGGACTGGATGCGAAAGACAAGATTATATAGATAGGCACTCTTATGATGTGAATGTATTATACTCAGCATTGGGTGGAGACAAGTTGAGGAATCATACATCATAATAAGATCGGACGTCGAGTGAGAGAGTGAAAGGTGGAGCCATTTGACTCTTTTTATTGCTTAGATAGTTGGACAAGCTCACGGCTCAGCTGATGTTAAGTGGTTACCGAAGCCCATAGACATCTACAACGTAAACGCCGTAACCTTCCTTGAGATATAAGTTCTAAGGTCTCAAGTATAGTTACATTACTGCTTCACGGTAGAAATAGGCAGGATGGTGGTACCTACGGTGGTACCTACGGCGGGTGCACAAGACGTCCTACCAACAGTAAGTTGATGCTGTAGGGACCTAATAATATCCTTGAGCCTGCGATCTTTTCCCAACATCTGCAGACTATCAAGTCCTACATGCCCCGCGTGCCCCCCAGACGCGAAAACCTCGTAGAAGGTGTGGCCCCCAGCCCGAAAAAAAATACATACTTGTCAGTAAGGTATTGACGGACTGGAATTTAATTTTAGATGTATTTTAAACTATTGTTCGGCCCCTGATGGAAATTCGACCATACTTAATTGTAGTGAACAGATATTTTTTCATTTTATGTATTCTTTTGTTATCTTGTTTCTTCATTGAAATTTTTGTCTTTGCCTATTTATAATGTAAATTGTCTTTCTTCTCAGTCGTACACTCCTGGCGAAGTGGTCGTGGTTATTTTATGTTTATTTATGTTTTATTGCTTTGTTGCGGCTTTTTCGAGGCTTCTCCATATTATCTCTCTACCTGTGGCAATAGGTACGTGTACCTACATTCAGTAAGGGAACAGCTAGTAGATGACTTAATCAAGCCTTGTCCACATGGTGGGTGATCGGCCATCAGAACGTTGACCGTCTACTCTTCCTTGAACCATTAATCGTTCCAATGAGCTTTCATTGCGGATGATAAATTGTAAAATATGTTTCGGTATATTTTGAACTAGCGACCCGCCCTCGCTTCGCTTCGGAAACATTAAAACACACATGTAACCAACAAAAAAAAATAAAAAAAAGTAGCCTATGTTCATCAGGGACAATGTCGGCTTCTAATGGAAAAATAATTTTTCAAATCGGTCCAGTAGTTTCGGAGCCTATTCGAAACAAACAAACAAACAAATCTTTCCTCTTTATAATATTAGTATAGATACACACAGTTTATTAAATTACGGAGTGTAAAACTCTTATTCATATCCAAGTCATTTGTATATTTACAGCTGTTAAACAGATGGTTTTTTTTAATAGTAAGATATTTTTCGAAAATTCCTAGCCTTGTCTCTATTTGCATTTCGTCAGAGCTGGTATAATTATTCAGTCATTTAAATAACAATTACTGAATATCAGCCGTTTTAGTGAATTATTTTCTGTAATGTTCAATTATTTTTGACTATACATAGACTAACAATCTCAGGCCCACCTGACAGTAAGCGATTACCGGATCCCATACTTCGGAGCACATCCTTCAAACCGAAACCTGACTGCCACTAGTAACTAGTAACAAACTTGTAATTTTTTTCCAAATGTAATTATACACACTCTCCTTCATCTTAAAAATTGCGAACGCATGTAAGGTCTTTAAACATAAAATATGTAGTTATTATATTTTGTTAACGGGGTCCACAGAAATCACATCGTGTATTCCGCCACCTACGATGGGCCATGTTGTGATGTCTATAACCACATCAGCAACCACTTACCAGCGCTATACAAACTACATTTCATTTATTTTCGTTGTAAAAGTAACTCAGTATAGAAGCGTTAGTTACATAGCTTATATCGCGAGTGGAGGTTATTCCATTGTCACTTCTCGTTGAAGATCGTCGAGTTCTGTTAGCATCATTTTAGTGTGTACCGAAAATGGCCTCAACGGAAATTGAATTCGAAGATATAATAGAAAAATTCAAACTTTTCTCTCCTTATCATTTAAAAATGGTTGTTCTACTTGCGTTCGTCAGTTTTATTGACGCTTGGCATCGTGCTAATTACATTATGGTCGTCGAAGACGTTAATTACTGGTGAGTAAACATGATAAGGATACAAGAATTGTCCGTGCAAGCAGTTGTAAGTACACTCGTTATCAGGTGATGAAATTTAAAAACAGTAAAAACATTTTGATGTACGTCCAATCCTGAAACCCTCCATCGCTTCAATAGTATGTCACAAGTTGTAGGATATATTCCCATTATGGCATACGATAGAACAGAATGCGCACTTTTGAAAAACAAAGCCTTGTATACAACTCACAATTTTAATAATCCTGTTCATGTAAAAACATTGTTCATAGCATTGCATTCGTAAATATATTGCACACTAGCTGAACCGGCAGACTTCGTAGTGCGTCAATCGATAAATAAAAGACCTAAATTTTTGTATAAAATAAACTTAAAACAAACAAAAGGAATCAGTCCGACGGGGGACACATCAAAAGAAAAACAAAATTGTTATTTTTATTTAATTCCGAGCATTTTCATATTTATCTACCTTTTAAACCTTCTCTGGACTTCCGCGAATAATTCAAGACTTAAATTATCCAATTCGGTCCAGCCGTTCTCGAGTTATAGCGAGACTAACGAACAGCAATTCATTTATATATATAGATTACTAACTTAACATTAGGTACTTGCATAAAAGCTGAGTGAAAGTTTTACTTAATTTTCCTTATTAGGTGTAAATACGAATGTAATGAAAGCCAGTTTCTTAAAGTTATTCGTAACGAAACTAATCTAGACAGATGTTTGAAGTACTCATTTACTGACAATTGCGCTTTCGATGACCTTAAAGAAAGAAGCATCGAAAACTGCCATGACTGGACCTATGAGAAACCTGACAGTTTTATGGGTGAAGTATGTTTTTTTTTTGTTTTTTTTGGATTGAAAATTACAGTAGAAATTATTGGACGAGCTAAGTTAGAGGATGAGTGCAAATATCGCAGTATTTCGAAGCGACTAGGCGCTGCGTAATACCCTGATCAATAGACTATTATGATTAAAGATTTAGCAATTTAGTACTTATAATTTAATTAGATATTACAGAGGTTAATGCAAATTACAATAGATACAGAGCAATTAAAATACAAAAATGTGATTCGTGATGGTGCTACTCGATCATTCTAATTTACATATCTATGGATCGACCAAGGCCTTACAGATAAACGCCCGTCAAACTCGTAGCCGTGTCATTCAGTACGATTTAAATCGTATGGTAGACTTTTTTTTCATTTCATTCGTAGGCAGATGAGCATACGGCCCAGCTGATAGTTTTTTTTATTGCTTAGATGGGTGGACGAGCTCACAGCCCACCTGTTTTTAAGTGGTTACTGGAGCCCATAGATATCTACAACGTAAATGCGCCATCCACCTTGAAATATGAGTTCTAAGGTCTCAGTATAGTTACAACGGCTGTCCCACCCTTCAAACGGAAACGCATTACTGGTTCACGGTAGAAATAGGCATGGTGGTGGTACTTACCCGTGCGGACTCACAAGAGGTCCTACCACCAGTAAGATTTTGATCGATTTTGATTGATTGATCATGGACTTTAATAAGTCTTGTTGTATATGACGTCATTAATCAATCGTCTCGCTGGTCTGGTGCTTAGTGGCCGTGACTAGACAACAATACCATGGAGTGCAGATGTGATTCCTGGTCACAGGCCGTGTTCTTACTACAGATACTTGGTGTTTGGCGTCTGGATCCTCATGGTACATTATTCAATTCGCGTTGGAGGAAACAACAAAGGGGAAATCTTCCACCAAGTTGGTGAAATTGCTCGGCCGACCATCAGTTGAGATGCTTTGGGACTTTTAAGCAAAAATTCCTAATAGCTACCTTAGTTACAAAAATAATTACTACAAAATACGTACTACTGGCAGCATCTTAGGAGCAACCGTTTATGAATAATTCGCAATTTTCAACCTTTCTCTTTTATTATAGTTCAAACTGGGATGTCAGGATTGGAAAAGAACGTTAGTGGGGACTGTCCACAGCATGGGTCTTTTGATCGGCCTACTCATTACAGGACCCCTGTCTGATAAGTGAGTCACATTTTTTTAACGTATATATAATGCATATCAGTGTAACACAATCACACTGTACATTTTGTTGATTATACTCGAAGAAGTCGCGCATCGCCTGCCATCGCCTGACAATTCCGTTCTGGTGACTAGGAACTTAGACCGCCGCTCGTATGCGGGACACACCGCGAGTGTGCTCTCCACCTGCAGCCGGGGCTCTGATCCAATGCAGATACTCCTCGAAGCCATGATACTCGACCCGAATCAGCCCGATCAGTCGGTCACGATTTGCCTAATCGTTGCCTACTTTAAGCGTTTCTCCGCAATTTCTGTTTGAAGAAGAACATAATGATATCAGCTCAGGAAACACCGAGGAGCACGCAATATAGATATGAAATATTTTTAATCCCTCTAGTATTCATTCATTGTCGTTCAGGGCAAAGTAGATGGCACCAAACCGCGTGGAAGATTGCCCATGCGATAGACCGACCAAGTCAAGTCAGCAGTTGGCAGTTGTTTACATGAGCGTACCAGACTCACCACAAACCGGTAGAAGTAATGATTGCCCGTGTGGCACATAACATCTGTCCACAGCAATGATACTGAATGAGGACCACGACCGCTCGGACAAGAGTGATACGAGAAAGGAATAAAAAGTATTCATTTCTAGAAATTTCGGCCCTAAATACTTAGTGATTTACTATCAATGATTTCGGAAACTAAAAGTAAGGTTACCGTCATGGAATCCCTCACCGCCGTGATGCGATACGAAGAAAGTCATATCGTATCACTGCTACAAATATTATTTTTTAAATTGATAATAACGATGTTAAGCTTACAGGCGGGCTCTCGCCGTCGTCAAAGACGTCCACCACAATTGAGGATCATGCCATTGTATCACTAATATTAATTTACTTAATAAGCGCAGATACGGCCGAAAAGCCATATTTATACTCTGCGGAATAATGGGTGGCATCGTTGGGTTAGGCAAAAGCATAACGGCGTGGTACTGGATTTATGTAACACTGGAGTTTGTTCAAGTCTTAATCGGAACTCCGTTTTCGGCAGCTTTTACACTGGGTATGTGCTCCTGACTTCAAGTTTATTCTTTCTAAATAATATATTTACTTGGAAACTTTATATTTTCGTTAAATCACTTATTATTCTAATGGAACATTATCTAGTTTTATTTTTTATTGCTTAGGTGGGTGGACGAGCTCACGGCCCACCTGATGTTAAGCGGTTACCGGAGCCCATAGACATCTACAACGTAAATGCGCCACCAAACTTGAGATATAAGTTCAAAGGTATCAGTATAGTTACAACGGCTGCCTCACCCTTCAAACCGAAACGCATTACTACTTCACGGCAGAAATAGGCAGGGTGGTGGTACCTACCCGTGCGGACTCACAAGACGTCCTACCACGAGTAATAACGCAAATTATAATTTTGCCGGTTTCATTATATACATTCTGTATATACCATAAAATAGCTCTTTTATACCTACGATAGTAATTCTGTTGCTTCAGGGATAGAGATGGTACCGAAACGTAACCGCCTACGTTTTCTTGGCCTCGTTTCATCTTTCTTCGGTGTCGGCGACATCACCCTCGCTCTACTAGCTTGGTCAGTACCGTACTGGAGGAACCTCTTGAGAGTCCTTTACGCACCATCTTTCATCTTCTTAATTTACATCTTCACAATGGACGAAAGCATTCGATGGTTGTTGATAAAGGGAAGAAAAGAAGAGGCAATTAATATCATACAGAAAGCAGCTAAAGTGAATAAAATCCACATCAGCAATGAAGATCTGCATCGTATGAAATGCGAGAAAACGTCAAAAAACACGGGCTTTCTGGACCTGTTGAAGATAACGATGAAATCGAGGAAGTTGTTGCTGAGGACTCTGATGTGTGTTTTGATGTGGATGACGTCATCTTTCAGTGTTTATACTCTATTAATCAATTCCGTCAGTTTGGCTGGAAATAAATACTTGAATTACGGTGCTGTTGCTTGTGCTAGTTCAATGGCAGTTCTATCGGGAGGTTTTTTAATGGAAAATCTCAAACGAAGAGTTCCTCTTATTACCGGGATGGGTATGACTGGTCTTATTTTTATAATTCAGTCATTGATTCCTAAAGGTAAGAGTCTCGGAGATGTAACTGCGTAACCAAACTATTACTCATTACAGTATATAACAGCATATCTAATATATGTGTATGACAGGTAGCCGTATATTGTGTGCTGGCAACTGCGAGAAACTACTTTTAGATTGCGCTAGTAGCACGTACATGAGACACAAGAGTTGAGAGTTTAGACCCATAGACACAGCCCACTGAGTTTCTCGCCGGATCTTCTCAGTGGGTCGCCTTTCCGATCCGGTGGCAGATTCCGCGAAGCACTGCTCTTGCTAGGGCCAGTGTTAGCAACACTTCGGTTTGAGCCCCGTAAGCTCACCTACACGTCAAAGAGAAGCTGAAATAGCCTCTCGAGGCTATCAGCAAGGGTAGGGAAAAAAAACAGTTGAGACGGTGAATCGCCGGGTGGGGAATCAGTTCCTTAAAAGCCGTTGCGCGGAGTGCTCTGCACGACTGCACGCATTTAAACGGATGCGTCTTGGTATACGGATCACTGTGCGTGACAGACAGTAGGTACTGCCCTGTGTGACGGCCTACATTCCTGTCGTGGCGTGCAACCTCTTTGACAGAACATAAGACCTACAACGATTAGACATAGAAACAGACTAAGACAGAGACTTGACAAGAATTCGAAAAGAAATGGAACGAGGGCATACGTGACCAGCGGCACGCAGTACATTTTTTGACGTCCTTAAAGAAAGACACAAAAAGACGAAAAAGAACGAACCGACCGTTCTCTTAAACATATAAGATAGTCGACAATAGAACAAACGACCGTTCAACTGATCCTTCGACCGTTCAAGTGACCTTCGACCGTTCAATTGCCATTCGCCGTCTACAGACTTCCGTCTCCACCATTATAGTATAATATTTAAATTACTGGGTTACGATTGCTGGTTATTTAATAGTAGTAGTAGTTTCCTGTTGCTATGCCTCGGTTTCATTCCTGATGTCAGAGTCGTAACCCGAAATATATATACTTACATATGAAATATCTTATCCTGAACGAATTAGTTTACAAAGATTTTCAAGTCAAATACTAATTAAAGTTAAGCTATGACCACAGTAGTTGATCTTTATTACTATTTCACTATTAGTGATCCTACTATTAATACTGCTTTATTACTATACAATTTTTCTTTGCAGAATATTCTTTATTGGCGGCCGTGTTCTTTTTTATCGGCAAATACTTCTCATCACTGGCATTCTTATTTATTTATTTGTACACTTCAGAATTATTCCCAACGTACACGAGAAATACTATGCATGCATTTTGTTCTTCTGTCGGCAGAATCGGATCCATTTTAGCCCCTCAAACTCCACTACTGGTAAGAATTCAACAAGATAAAACGATTTTTTGATATATTTTTTTATTTTACGTTCTATGTCAATTTCAATTCGTTAGTTCAATATTTTACCTATTATGTTTAAAAATGGAAGGATTTGTTTCGAGCCCTACACCCCAGCACAGGGTAATAGGAAAAAATGATGATCTTTGATCTTTAAAAATAATGTTTACTTTGAAATCGACCTAAAATATCTTAACTATTAAAATAATTTGATACATTTCAGACCTATATTAGACATTAACCTATATTAAGTATTATATACGATATGTAGGTATGTATTTCAATATTTTTTGAAATGTGATCTGCTATCAGTCACACTGAACGCAAAAATGTAGCCTTGGTAACCTTTTATACTTCCATCATTAAGCTTTAAAATGCAAATAATGCAATGAAACAGAAGTGTTTTCACATTAAAAATCCCAAAAAAATTCAGGATATGATAAATACGTAGGAGTGAATACCTGACTAAAAATCACCAATATTTTCTTTGTCTATGTTTTTTTTTTTATTGCCTTTGTAGGCAGACGAGCATAAGGCCCACCTGATGGCAAGTGGTTACCATCGCTCATGGACGTCAGGAATGCCAGGTGCAGAGCCAAGCTGCTGCCTACCATAAAGTACTCTCCGCAAGCCTCGTTTGAAAAAGGACATGTCATAGCGCTCGGAAAACACCGTGGAGGGGAGTTCATTCCAAAGCCGGATGGTACGTGGCAAAAAAGATATTTGGAAACGCACTGTCAATGAACGCAGCGGTTCCAGATAATATAGATGAACTCTGCTCGATGGCGGGAGGTGCGATGATAAAAAGGAGATGAGAGAATCATCTCGAATAATTCCTCAGAGCATTCCCCATGGACCGTACGGTAGAAAACACAGAGAGAACCGAAGTCCCTCCGTAGACCCAGAGGTTCCAAGCGATCCGCGAGAGCAGGACTATCTACCATCCGAACAGCCCGTTTCTGTAGGGAGTCAAATGGAAGTAGCTGGTATTTGGGAGCCCCAGAGGAGAGAGCAGTACTCCACGCGAGGTCGGACCTGCGCTTCATAAAGCGCAAGTCTTTGTCCAGGCCGGAAATACCGCTTCGCTCTGTTGAGAACTCCCAACATTTTAGAGGCCAATTTGGCTTTACCTTCCAAATGACTCTGAAACTTGTCTAGTGCTATTTAGAATGTATTGAATAGATTATGGCATATTAAAACCATTTCAGACACAATATTGGTCGGGCATTCCATCCATGCTAGTGGGATCCCTGTCTTTGATCACAGCCATCGCTATCTTTCTTTTTCCTGACACATCGGAAGACCCGCTACCAGACACGGTGGAAGAGGCTGAAGCTATCGGACACAAAAAGAACAATATCTCTACATCAAGAGTTACAATAATTTCATCAAGTTGTTAAAACACTTACCTATTTATTACCTACAAATTTTACAAATTAACAGAATTGATGAAAACTTTTAATTTTACGAAACAAAATTGTGACTTAATTAAAACAGCTAACCCAGGGTTAAAACTTTTTTTTTTACCCCGCGAGCTCCATAGGCACGGATACCTCGAAAGAAGTTCCCTGATCAACTGAAGCATGCCTGATCGTAAACAAGAACTTTACATAAATACTCGTGAAATAATTCTACGTTATAAACAAAACATTATTATGACCCTTGGAGTAGCTGCTGAAAAGGTGTGATTTTTTTTTATTGCTTATATGGGTGGATGAGCTCACAGCCCACCTGGTGTTAAGTGGTTACTGGAGCCCATAGACATCTACAACGTAAATGCGCCACCCACCTTGAAATATAAGTTCTAAGGTCTCAAGTATAGTTACAACGGCTACCCCACCCTTCAAACCGAAACGCATTACTGCTTTACGGCAGAAATAGGCAGGATGGTGGTACCTACCCGTGCGGACTCACAAGAGGTCCTACCACCAGTTTTTGTGATAATAGCGCGGGGGATAGTTGATATACCAGCCATGTCTCGCTCGGAGGCTAGTACAACGGTTTGGAAATAGAACCAATCAATTGAATTTGCGTTACAATTATTGCAACCCAACTTACAAGGATTTGTGAGTTCGGTACGATTATAGACATTTTTGTCGTGGCGCCGCATTACAAGAGTGTCCCTGTAACCTTCGAGAATTATTAATATATGGAGAGTCGAAATAACGTTAATTAAAGTACCGGAGTCATTTTGAGTATAAAGCCATCTAAAATGTTGGAAGTCCTCAACAAAGCGAACTTCAAGCATTAATGCTCCCATCCTTATGGGCAGTGTTCTGAAGAATTGGTTAAGACGATCCCGTCACTGTCTTTTTACAATCGTACCGTCCACCGCCGGAGATTTATAAATCTATACTATCTAGGGCAGTGATTCCCAAAGTGGTCTATATCGACCCCTAGGGGTCTATGACAACCTGCAAGGGGTCTACGTCAGCGAAAAAAAATTTGGGGGTCCACGATAGTGGATCTCAACACATACACTGATAGTACTTATTTACTTACATCATACTATCTTATAATATCAAGACATATACATTATTATCAGCAATTCTGGCTGCAAAACAACATACCCGTTACTTATCCCGTATTTGGAATATAGCGAGGAAATTTTTAATTTCCTTTCCATCGTCATACCTAGTGGAAAAGGGGTTCAGCGCTGTTACCAATCTCCTAGCGAAAAAAAGAAACAGACTGGATGGACATCATTAGCCGAGGAGATTTAAGATTAACCCTTACAAAATTGACGCCAAATGTTGATAATTTATTATTAAAGCATCGGGTTCATCCTTCTCACTAAAAATATTGACTTATTGCTTATGTTATTTTATTTATAGTTTATTTTATGTTTATTTTATGTTACGTATATTTTACATAACAGATACAAAAATTTTTTTTGAGTAGTTTTAATTTAAATTCATTTAATAAATGTATAAATTAACATGTGTTTTTACTTTAAGTTTTTAACACTAAACTTTACTACAGTTAGAAATTTACAGGAAATAAATATCAGGTAAGTAGGGGGTCTACACAACACGGAAAAACATGGCAAGGGGTCTACGACACAAAAAAGTTTGGGGAACTCTGATCTAGGGCCACTACCTTCATCTACAATGCGTTTCCAGAGATCTTTGTTGCTACGTACCATCTAGCTTTGGAATGAACTTCTCTCAGGGTATTTCTTTTACATTGACATTGAAACGAGGCTTGAGGAGAGTCTTTTTTGCTGGCATCCAGGTGCGAAGGACCACACATCTAAATACTCGCCTGTCTATAAAAGCCATAAAAAATATGAAGGTTTCTTTAACACTGTTGAATTAGCAACTGTTGAAACTCCACTCCATTGCTACACTTCTGCCTTTAAATGTCGAACGGTGGCAGTATTAGATAAGTTTTCTTTACCTATTGAATTGGATAAAATAAAAAAGCAAATGTCATTCATGATCAGTGTCATTGTCAGTGGTGATATATTGCATTATTGACGATCTGAATGTGTTTACCAGATTTACCGGACTGTGGTATTTATATAGCGAATGGGTACAAAATTCACAACCAAATACCATGAAACCAAGTACAATGTTATGTTTTACGTTCTTTGCTTATCAATAATACTAACAATGTAATAAAACTATAGTCATTTGAAGCACATAAAATTATAACAATGGATCACATCCGACAGTTTGATTGGTAAGAAGTTGTATTTTGTTTTTTATAAAATCCAGCCATTTCACACAAGTAAAGTAGTTTGATATACTGACAAAGAAGAAGAGTTGAGTGGTTAGAATTATTATTGGATGTCGATTGAGCCAAAAGCGTATCCAAGCTCTGCCATTTGCTAATGATCCTTTTCTAACCTTCTTTGAAAGGCAGATTACATTTCTAGGGATATCTGATGGAGATTTGAATTAAAGTTCAGTAAAATTATTTAAAATACCAATTCTATCTAACTTTAACTAACTTGGTAATGCAGTAGTTAGCAACCCTCACTATTACACTGAGGATTCTGGGTTCGATTAGATTCCTCAGATAAACATTATGTGATGAACAGGTTTGCTTGCTCTTTGTCCGGGTGTGTATTATCTATATATGTATATAGTTAAATAACTATAAGCATGCATGTCAGTCTCTAGTAATCATAACATGAATCCTAAATTGGGGCCAGATAACTGTGTGTGATTTGTTCCCACTTATTTATTTATGTTGGTGGTGGTGTTGGTGCTGGAGGAAAATGCTGCGGATTCCGTGGACGGCGCATCAGACAAACGCATTAATCCTAGAAAAACTAGTTCTTCCAGATGCCTAGTCATCTCCTTAAGACTCTCCAACATTTGCCTATGTAGGATTTTAGAGTTTTTCAGTCACATTGTAAGGAAAAAGGGTGACAATCTCAAAAGACTTCTCATCACCGGCAAAGTGCAAGGATACAGGCCTAGGGGGCGTAGTCCCATGCGCTGGTCCGATCAGATTAAGACGACTTTGGAATCCGGCGTCAATGTTGCTATCTACTGCTCGTAGGACAGGAGTGAATGGAGGAACATAGTCCTAACAAAAGTGCTCCGTAAAGGTCACGACCCTCAGAACTACGACGCACGGAGGAGGATATATTTATTTTTCAAATATAATATTCAGATTGTGATGTCTGTGGGTTCTTGTTACCTCTGTAGCAGTGGTACCATGGCCTTAATCTTTCTACTTAATGTTTTACTAGGTTTATCTTTCAACATCTGGTAGACTGTAATATAGACTTGTCACGACGAGGTGTATTCATGCAAAGAAGGAAAATCAGCTCTTTTGTTGTTCTTTTTTAAGGTGCTCCACACCGGCTGACGTCTATTTTCTAACAGAAAAGGACCTGGACAATTGTGTTACTGAGAGGATCTTGCGTAATAGATATTATGATCCCTTAATATCTAGTGATTCTGATGAAGAAGAAAGAGAGAACATAGATTGGGATAAAATATTTGAAAAGAAAAAAGATGTGAGTATTACTTAAAAAAATTAAATATTATTTAATAAAATTTATTAACTGCTAATATGATTAAACTGTAAAGTGACTTAATCCTGAATTAAATACACAAAATTTAGAAAAACCCTGTAACGATTGATAGGAGTGATTGATGAATAAAATGAATGCATCTTCTTCTTCAATCCATGTCCACTCAATGCTGAGTGTAGGTTTCTTCAAGTGCACCCCATTCTTTTCTGCAAAATTCAATTTCAATGAATGCATAATTCAAATTGTAAAAGTAGTATAATGCATAGCTAAACCTGTTGATTCTAACATTACAGAATGAAAAACAAAGCCGTGTTTATGTGCCTGCCCTACATTCGTTACCACCTTATCCAAAGATATCAGCCCTTACTAGTCAACAACACTACCAATGCCTTAAGGTGCTGTGTCAAGAGAACCCTCACATCATGCCCAGTTTCTTCATTCACAGACCAACGAAACTGGACTTGAAAGTGTTTGAGGTATGTTTAAATTATGATTTTTGAACATGAGGCAGCATAAAATTGCCTTTTTTCTGTACACTCTCTTAACAGAGTTGTGACTAAAAGAAATTGTGCTTTTGTAGTAATCAATTTGATAATTTTTCTTTTTGTTCTACTTGAGTTGTAAGGAAGACATTGATGTGTTAATTATAATAATATGGTATAAAGGTAGTCTCACTCTTCAAAGCAGAAAGCATGAATACTTGACTGATGCATCACATATGAATACCATATTATTTTTTAAACGAACAACATAAAATTACTCATTATATGAACAATCAACGATTACTATTTTTTAAATAGTGATTAAAAGGAAAACGTGAAAAGTGATTACAATTTTTACTACCTGTAGAACACGCCCGCATGAGTAGGTACCACCACCCTGCCTGTTTCTGCTAAGCAGTTATGAATTTTGGTTTAAAGGATTAAGACAGCAGTTTATACTGATTACATTATGGTGGTATAGACCTTGTGTCCAATATTTACTTAACACCACATAGGCTGTGAGCTTATTCACATAGATGAGCTCTTTGGCACATTTGCCAATAGGTTGTTGCAATAGCAAAAAATTATTCAGTGCTTTATCACATGAGACTATACTATAAAATATATTTTAGCAAGTAAAAGAGACCTATGCAAATGAACAAAAAGAATACATAGATTGGGTGAAGGGTCTCTGGGCCACTAACCACTGTATCCGTGCACTACGTCCCAAGCCTTCCGTCGAGATGGTTTATGAAGCCGAATTCAAAGTCACCGCTAATATGATGCAGTCGTTCCCAAAGACCTACCACCTTGTGGGTCAAATACCATTGGAGATTGCGAATGGAAACTGTGAAATTATACATCTTAAAGATTTACAAACTGTAAGTATTTTGATAGTTTCATTACTTGGTACTATTGACACTTCCAAAGTTTGAACAGTTTATAAGCAGGACTATTGAAAATTCGATTTCATGTCTCAAAGTGGGTCGCAGCTTTTGGGTAATGTCCATGGGCCCCGATAGAAACTTGACCGTAGATAAACATCAGTCCTAAAAATAAACAGTCCAGTCTGCCTTTTCACTATGATACATCTGTGGAAATCCAGAGGGCTTGTGCTCTCAACTAACCCTCATTATTTTTCAGGTAAACATATCTGAGCTGCCTGAAATAAGATACCCAGATGATATAAAAAGTAGATTTTCCATCTTCAAACCATACAATGTGCCGGAACCATGCTACAAGCACCCTTGTAGATTTGTACTCCCTGGTTAGTATACACTAATAAATTTCAATTGTCAGTTTTTAATATACACAATCACAAGTTTAAATGTATTTAATTATTTTGATCCTCTTACAAATTAACAGTTAAAGCTCAAATAGAATAATTAATTAATTTATTTAACTTATTGCATAAAAGTTCAATGGCGCACTTAATGCTAACGGCATTCTGTACCAGTCATCCAAGGGCAATGTAAAGAGTGTGGTGTTAGGTGCATTCCTTTTTTTTAATACTTATAATAATACTTTAGTTCTTATAATAATCATAGATATACAATTGCTACGCCGGTAAGAGTAATGCCATTTATCGCCGAATAGTCTAACGAATATCGAGTGTTCTAAACATAACAGTATTATGATAATAATAGCCGTACTCGCCGGCTTCGCTGCGCATTTAAAATTAATATTATTATTTATTGTCATTATTATTAGGGAGTCCAACACTCATATAAATATGATCCTATCCATTAAGTACATGTATTTTCTACATGGATACCGAGTTTCAAGTCAAGCGGATGTACGGTTCAGTAGTTATAACGGAACATCCGTAAAAACCACAGTAGATTTATATATTAATATAGATAAAACAATCTACAATTTGTACATCTGAAGCATGTTGCGGATAATAACATGTACTTTTACAGGAATATTATGTTCTTTTTTATAATAAATAGAGTTTATAATTTGTACATAAATGGTAACTATTCATATTAATTAATGGTACCGTAAGTGAAAAGTAAAACTAGTTTCAACTAGAGTTTTTGCTTTAAATTGTGTAGTTCTTAATAAAGGTTTCACAATAAATTGATAGGTGAGAAATCGATGACGACGCTACCGCTGGCAGAGATACACCGCGAGCTGGCGCAGTACGCGGCCGAGCACGGCGCGCAGTTCGTGGCCGCGGAGGGCGCGCTGCGGAGCCTCGTGCGGACCGACCGCCGCTGGGCACTGCCCCTCACCGTCTGCAGCACCATCGGCGTCGGTGGGTCCCCCCCCCCTCACCCGCACGCACCGCCCCCCTCACCCGCACGCACCGCCCCCCCTCACCCGCACGTACCGTCCGGACGTATCTATATATGTATATAATTTCCAGACGGCGACGAATCGAACGTGATAGTACTAGGCAACGAATTCTCACTCAACAGAGAGCCGGCCTGCGTCAGGACTTACAAAGCCTTCAAACATTTACTTGAGAACGCTTTGAAACAGTGAGTTTGTATACTCTGTAATATTTATATTTATTATTTATATATATATCGAGAGGAGTCGAAAGAGAATTAGTTAATCCAAGAATAAATTCTTCAAACAATTCGTAATACAACTCTATTTTCACGAGTCGTTTCACACTAATACGACTTCGGCAGGCCGTTGACCGGGGCGCTCAGTAGCCGGGAACAAGACACCCAGGGTTCGCTCGAGACCAGCTTCGAGGACGAGTCGGAGGACGGGTCGACCGCGGACAGCGAAGACGAGCAGCGGCTGGTCATCGACACCGGTGCGGCGCTCTTGTTCTTTCTTTGTCCACAGAATAATTACGAAATCAGAAATGCCAAACTAAGCTTATATTACTAGCGGTCCGCTCCGGCTCCGCTCGGTTCTTTAACAAAAATTTCAACGATATTTGACGTTGTTTTATTTTTTTAAATAAAAGAACACTTATTGCGGCATAACTATAATAAATAGAGATATGCTGTCGCAATACTTTTTGTAAATAATAATGTGTTCTACAAAATCGTAGTACATTATTTTATTCTATGTTGTGAAATTTTAGTAAGGATCCTTAATTTTTTTCAAAAAGATTATAATATATACCCTATGTCACTTGGGAATAGTGTAGCTTCCAAACAGTGAAAGAATTTTTCAAATCGGTTCAGTAGTTTCAGAGCCTATTCAATACAAACAAACAAACAAATATTTCCTTTTTATAATATTAGTATAGAAGTATAGATAACTACTATTAAAAAAAATGCCGGGAGCTATCGATTCAGTAATTTAATTGATAAACGCGAAAATAACGTCAGAACGTTACAGCTTCTTTATATTCGGACAGGTGACATGGACACTGACAAGGAGCGCGACGAGAACGAGTCGGCGTCTCCGAAACGCAGCAGGAGGTCGGAGGGGGCGGACAGTGGGGGCGGGGCGGGGGCGGGGGCGGGGACCAGCCACAGCCGGCCAATGACGAGCTAGGAGTATACAGCTGCACTTGTGACGGTGAGCATCATTCGATCACGACTTGCGCCCTGAGCAGGTCGACAAGCAGCCCGCGCCGCGGTCCCTCCGTTTTTTTTTTCTACCTATGTTGAGAGGCTATTTCAGCTTCGCCCTAACGTGTGTAGGTGAGCTCACGAGGCTGACTGACTGACCCTAGCTAGAGCAGTGCTTCGCAGAATCTACCACCGGATCGGAAACGCGACCCACCAAGAAGATCCGACGAGAAACTCAGTGGGCTGTGTCTGGGTTAATTTACTCGTCGAGCCCTTCGTCGCAAACGACGGGTTCGACGAGAACAGTGACCGGTGCTTGAGGTACCTAAAAGCACCGTTCGTGTGGATCAGGAGGATCCGAAATGACGTGTTTTGGGCGACGTCGACTGCTTTCCATTCTGTCCGCAGGATCGGGAATGTAGTTACCGGCGGCCACGATGAGAGGGTTTTCGTGACGTGCCGCTTTATCGAAGTGACGCATTGATGCGACTGTAGATACTTACTGATGGACTTTAGATTCAGGTCGTCGTGCAGGTCGACGTTCCTGACGAACCATAGGGCTCCCTTACTAATGTGAAGTCTGTCCCCAGAATCGAGCTCCGCCAGGCCTCCGCCGTGCTCCTTCAGGAAGTGGCAAATCAATAACAAGACTCACAAAGAAGTCCACAACATTGTGGTTCATTGCGAACATAGAGTCAGGGTAAGTCGAAGGTCACCGGTTTGTAATATTTATGAAAACTAGTGATGTCCTGGTAGTCGAAATTCGACTATAATTAATTGAAATATAAGTTTGTACACTATTATGGTTCTATTGTTAAAGACTATTAGACTTTTATGATCACAAATTGCGCCAAGACTACATTATAGAAAAATATTAATAAAGACAAACAATATTTAATCTATTCCCAATTTGACCACAGACGTCACAAACAAAAGTTTGACAATAAATAAATAGTATGCATGCGTGTGTGCGTCAAATACATGGTAGTGTGTGTAATGTTTTTTTTATTGATTTAATGTATTTTTTAGGCATAATTTAAAAAAAATATTAACATTCTGCACTCTTTCTCTATATTCTCTATAAGTGTGGGAAATTTCATACTCCGTCCGCGCAATTTTCATAAAAAGGGATACAAAGTTTTTCCTTCACGTATTAATATATAGATTCTTAGTTCAGTGAAATGATGTGTTGGTTGTAGCACGGCACGCAGGAGGTGGTGCTGGAGCCCATACCGGAGTACCAGATCGACGTGGGGGCCAGCCTGCAGGCCGCGCCCACCGGCGCCGCCCTGCTGCTGGCGCTGCTGCTGAGGCGAGACGACGCCGCCCTGCTGAACGGTACGTAGCACCACGACACTAGTTGGAGCCCTTAACAGGACCTCGTGGGTTAATACTTGTCCTGTATTTTTCTAATCTATCTATCTACCTAATCTATCTTAAGAAGAAGGCAGCCTGTAGATCAGTAATACAAGTCTTTGAATCTAGTACAGACTTCAGCTCTTTCAAAGGCTTACAAAATAAAATTTAAGGTTAATTTCCATTTGTATTTTTACTATCGCTTTAGAGAGAAATAAATAAATTATTGTTATTATTATTTATATTTATTTAAAATCTTATTATTTACATAATATTTTTTTTAAAAAGATATTAATAATACAATTTTTAAAAAACACTATAAAAATAGATTGCCGCTGATGGCGGTACGACACAAGCCACCAATGGTTAGGACTCCAGGGTGAGAAATCTCCTCACAATGCGTGCAGTATTATTATTATTCTATGAAGTCCGCGTGGAGGGTCCGACGGGGGACGTGGTGTGCGCCGAGCAGCTGTCCACTGAGCAGTTGTCCACCCAGCAGCCGTCCAGCCAGCAGCCGTCCACCCAGCAGCCGTCCAGCCAGCAGCCGTCCAGCCAGCAGCCGTCCTGCCCCCGCCGTGACGTCGGCAACACTCTGGGCTGCGTGCTGTCGCAGCTCACGGGGCTGCTGCCGGGCCACTACGTGCTCAAACACGAGGTGCGGTCGCATATAACGAACTCTCATTTATACGACGATAAACACTCAATGCATTAAACGTCGTCGCTCTCCCTCTTGCAACTGTCCTCAGCTTAACGTCAGAGTGAGACGTACATATATGTAGGAACGGGACGGAACGGTATGAATGGATGACAGATACGGAGCATGACTGAGTGAGAGAGATAGCAGATGTCGTTTTACTATGTAAGAAAAATGGCGAATGAATGCGGAACACATGGTTTTCTTTTTTATGCGAGAAGAGGATAGTTGTCGGACGCGACGGCAGACAAATCAAGTTTGTGTGAAGTCATCAACCGTTTTACAAATGGCCCACCCAACCTGAATATAAAATCCCACATATATATTTTAAATAATAGTAAGCAATATACATTTTCTTTTTTTTTTTTTAGTGCTTATGGGTAGATGAGCTTACAGTCCACCTGGTGTTAAGTGGTTACTGGAGCTCATAGACATCTACGACGTAAATGCGCCACCCACCTTGAAATATAGGTTCTAAGATCTCAAGTATAGTTACAACGGCTGCCCCGCCCTTCAAACCGCAACGCATTACTGCTTCATGACAGTAATAAGCAGGGCGGTGGTACCTACCCGTGCGGACTCACAAGAGGTCCTACCACCGGTAAACATATTTGAAGTAGTAACCCAGCGGTTGGTCGTCGCAGCCGGAGCACGGTCGCAACGCGCTGCTGCTGGCGGCGGGCGCGGGCGGGGGCGGCGGCGGGGCGTTGGGGCGGGGGGCGCGGCTGGAGCTGCAGTTCGACTGCGCGCAGCTCGCGGAGCAGGACGAGGCCGGCGTCGCCAGGACCCCGCCCACTCTAGCGCCCATACTGCTGCCCTACCACAAGTGACTATCTCTCTACGCTATGTATAATAGGTTATATATAACTACGCTATGTATAATAGGTTATATATATAGGTGTATAACTAGGTTTTGCTCGGAACTTCGTCTACGTGGAATAGTTACTTTTTTATAACGCTTAATTTTACCCGCGACTTCATTTACGTAGAAAGTGTAAAAAATTTTGAATAATGGAATGTTAAGGAACTATTTATGGTACCAAAATCACGACTTCAAAAGAGGAGGCTATCAATTCGACCACCATTTTTTATCTATGTATGTTCACCGATTTTTCGAGAATGCTTGAACCGATTCTTATAATTCTCTTTTCAATTTTTTGTTCGAAAGGGTAGACTTCCCGAATTGTCCTATAATCATCAAAACCTGATGATGGGTTCCTGGAGAAATCCACAAAAATCTATAATTTCCATAGCCTATCTTGAAACGATTTGGGTGTTTCTTGTTATTGTTCTTATTCTGTGCCGCCGCGCACCGGTCGGCCGGCGCCTTGTACAACAATATTACGCGCTTGATTATTATTTTGCTGCGATATCATTTTAAAACTGCGATATCTTCTCATACTCATTAAAATACTCATAGCGAGATACTCATTAAAATCAAGCGTGGGTAAATTTCTTTAAAATTAAATACTTGTAACGAATAACGTATTTATTTGGATAGGGATTAATATCATCTTTATAAAAACACCTTCACAAATAATGCTTTATTTTAGAACAAATTTGAACATATAGACATATGCTGTTGCGGATTTTTTTTTATCTTTTAAAGGGGAACAATACTGTCATACATTATTTTAGCGAAACTTTAACCGTTTCTGCAGCACACGCAGCGGCAGCTCGCAAAAAGGAAAAAAAAACGATTTTGAAACATTCTTTATACCTGCTCTTATCTTAGCGTGATGTTACATAGCCTATAGCCTTCCTCAATAAATGGGCTATCTAACACTGAAATAATTTTTCAAATCGGACCAATAATTCCTGAGATTAGCGCGCTCAAACAAACAAACTCTTCAGCTTTATAATATTAGTATATATATTTAATCGTCATTTTTAAATATATAATAATATCGTAAAAGATAATGAGACGCATTACGGCGTATACAGCATTCGATTTACATTTCCGTATGGCAATCGTCTGCTAGTGAAGTAGCCGGCTGCGGGTGTGTGCTAGTGTGGCCCCCCACGTTGCAGGTACCGCAAGATCCTGCCGTGCGCCTTCACGCCCTTCCAGAACCAAGTAGCCCGGGAACCGCGCAAGCCCGTCGCCAGACAGAAGACTCCGCCCCAAGCCATCCAGGTTGCAATCTAATTTGAACCTTACCACAATTAGATTTAAGCTCAATTTAGTTTTTTATGTTCAATTCAATAGCTTCTCTAGAAGTTGTTTTATGGAACGTAGAAACTGAATAATGTGTTTTTATGAATATTTTCGGTGTTACTATTCTAGTGATTTACGACGCTTGTGCGACTGTGAAGTGCCGCTAAAACAAGGCGGGTGAAGCCGCGAACTAAACTTATATCAGAAGTGGGAATCACGCGGTCAGAAACAACAAAAACATTGCGTCATACTATTTAACCCTTTAATTCGAATATAAAAACTATATGGTTTGATTGTCTTAACGCTCCTAACTAGGGATGGCGAGTGAAAGTTAATTTAAGTACAAAAACTATAGTAATAATTTCCAATGCGGCTAAAATCGCACTCATATTCTAGTGATATTTCATTAAATCATAGCATTTAAGATTGGACAAGTATCACTGTTTTCACGTGATAATGATTGGCACGCGTTATTAAATTATTTACATCCCTAGTCGCTACAGAGCATTTATCGCCCCGACTCTAAATTGATACTCTCGCGTTATTCGTTAAACAATGTTTATTTTTTTTTACGTTTCGAATTAATGGGTTAATTAATGAGGATAATTGAATACAGTCTGCAGATGAACCCCATAGGTCGCCTTACAGCAAGTGAAAACCGTAACTCAACTAGAGTAGCTGTGGGATTATGTTTTTTTTTAATAACAAAATATTTACCGGCCTGGATTCTAGTCCTTTAAGCCAATGTGATTTGGTTTGTATTGCCGATATCTATGGGTAGCGCTCTCGATCGTGTCCTACATCGTTCAGCAAAGGTAATTCAGATATAAATTATCAACGATATCGCTGTCACACTCGCACTTTATATTCTATGTGCGAGTTAAAAAAGGACAAATCTATTGAAGTTTTTATTCAATCGTATTACATATTGAATTACACGACTAAGGCTGAAAACGGAGACCTCGCTCGTTCAATAATCCGTTTAAAACAATTATTCAATATTAACGAATTTGATTTTTATCATCGAAAATAAAATATTTATATTTATTAAAGAAAACAAGATAGATGTGTAATTAGAAAATGCTTCACGAAATTTTACCAGACAGATGTGACGGCTTATCATTTTCTGGCAGCTACCGATATATAAGTAAACAGCCCATAATTTACCTTCATTCTTTTCCGTTTTACAATTGAATTGTTTCTGTATTGCCAACCGTACCTCGAAGTCGCTACGAGCGTGTATTTCAATATGTAATAACAACAATAAAACTAAAGAGAATGTGTCCTGAATGTTTGTTTTTGTAACTGGACTATGGTGTTGTTCTTGTTGCTAGTTGCACGGGGCATCGGAGGATGGCGCAGCTACTCGTAAGGTACCCCCCGACCCTCGTAACGAAGGGAGAGTTTTTATTAAGAAAAATATATGGTGATATTTACACAATCGTTTTGGTCGTTAAAAATCACAGTTCAAAGTATTAGTTCGAACAAGAGCTCTGCTGGACTTAAATAAGGATCAATCGTAAAACTGCTTGTAATGTATCCGGTGACGTCACAAGAATATCTCGCGTACGGTCTGCACGAACATCAGTTTAATTGCTTGTATACGATTGTCGTTTCTTTTTCGTTAATGATTAATTTAAAAATAATTGCTCTTGTTGATCCTAATGCTTAAATTGTGTTAAAGTATTTATCGAAAAAGTCACAAAGATTTAATTGAAAATTGTTTGGCAAATTGTATCTTCATGCTATTAAGTATTACTAGTATAAGAATTTTAAAAATCTAATTTATCGTTTGAATCCCTTCTGACAATGCTTGACAGCTCTACTGCCAGTGTCAAAACAATATTCTTTTTTAGACTAATAAATTTACACGCGAGTGTAGTAACCGTACCCGAGAATAAAGATAGCTAATAGTGGTGATTGCTGACAGGACACTGAGAAATTGTGATCTAAACTTTTAACACTACCCGCAATAACGCAATTCCATAGCGCGGGGTCAACGGCCTCTCGATCAGCTGACTGCAACTAGCCAATATGGCGTCCGTTGTTGTTAGAACGGTAGTAACTTAGAACGATCGGATTACAATCTATATACTGACTTATTTTAATAGTATGAAGATAAAAATTTGAATTTTCTATAATTTTTTCTCTTACGCCTTATAAGAAATGAACACATCAGAAGTGGGAATTTTGTAATATTAAAAACTAATAATTATAAGTTAGATTTATAAGAGATGTTGCGAGCCCGCACGGGTTGGTATCACAGTCCTGCTAGTTCTTACAGCAACAGTACTAATTTGATAGTTGAATATATTTATGTAAAGGAATCAATCAATCTTTGAATCAAACAGAAAAAGTCTTTGAAAGGCTTTTTAAAGGTCGCCCAGATTCCCCACAGACCAATGGGAATTAAACAATAGACAAAGGAATGCGGCGGATGTCGCTTTGTTACAGGGAACTTACGACCCTCGGCTGAACATTATTTATTACGTGTGACGTTATTTGGGGCCTAAATAAACAACAAACTAACCATAGATTATTTTTAAACAATTAAACACATGAGTTGGACTGGTGTGCAACTTATAACGTTAAAATAATTCGAGATAAAGATTTAGTGACTTTGGTTAGTTTACTGGTGGAAGGACGTCTTGTGAGTCCGCACGGGTAGGTACCACCACCCTGCCTATTTCTGAATTTCTCGTCGGATCTTGTCAGTGGATCGCGTTTCCGATCAGGTGGTAGATTCTGCGAAGCACTGCTCTTGTTAGGGCCAGTGTTAGCAACGCCTCCGGTTTGAGCCCCGTGAGCACACACGTCAAGGAGAAGCTGAAAGAGCCTCTCAAGGTTATCAGTGTAGGTAGGAAAAAAAACTGCAGGTCTTCTGTCGGCAGACATTGTTTTGTTACCACGCTTCCATTGAGATCTGGCCTCATTATTTCTAAAATAGTATTTAATTTAAAATATACATCATGATACCATTTCGCATAATTAATTTGCAATGCCTTATACGATTTATACAATAAGTATTGTTTTAAAACATTTTTTTTATTTGTGTAAATGTATATTTTTATTTATATTTAAATTAACATTAATTTAACTTGATCATCATAGCGTGATATTGTTTAGTGAAGTAGGTAAATGTTTTTTGATATCGAAGCCAAAAGGTTGATTCTGATTTTTACAAAAATCTAACCGAGACGAATCTATGCGTAAATGCTTTTGGCTAGACTCTGGACCTTAAGGTTAGTTTATTTAAAGAATGATTTGAAAAGTTTCAGGCAAAGACAGATATACTATACAAATAAATAAAACTGAATTGTGTTTATAAAATCGAACTGCCAACTTTTTACTAAATAGTAAATACATTTTTATAGGAAAGTAAAAGAGGTACTTATTAATGAACCGATTTTGACGAGACTGTAACTGACAGATAACTGATGCTAGCTAGCTAGCTAGCTAGCCTAAGCTGCAATTTTAAATTTAAATTAAAAAATATAGGGTTTCGCGGAAAAGAAATCCATAAAAATTGTCAATGTTCAGACAAAACTGTAACAAAGGGAGGATGAGCTTAACTCTTTTGTAATTATATTAAAACCGATTACTTAATTGTTCATTTTGCAACGTTGAAGTACCTGAACTTGCACTTGAAATTCTGAAGTCTAAATAAAAACCAGTATTTTTAATGCATTCTTCGCGGCCGTCCAAATGGATTTAGTCAGTAGTAGTCTTAAGGTAGTCCAAAAAACTAGACAGTAAAATATATATGTAGATTATATAATGTTAATATGTAACAAATGTAACAAATGTAAACATTATAAAAAATCCTAATGGACAAGTAATTTCAATAGTTTGCTTGACTTTCATTGCTTCTACTAACTTTCGTTATCCATACTAACATCTTCAAGTGAGACTAAGTACCCTCTGTAATAAGACGGCCGTGTTACGTAACGCATATCGAGGGGTGAAAGGTTATTCGGTTTAAGCGACATTTTACTTAATACGCGACATTTATCTTTGTAATGAAAGGTGCGTTTTATTTCGTACTAGCCGTACTCGCTCACTTCGCTGGGCACTTAAAATTAACATTATTATTTATTGTCATTATTATTAGGGAGTCCAACACTCATATAAATATTAGGCTATCCATTAAGTACATGTATTTTCTATATGGATACCAAGTTTCAAGTCAATCGGATGCATGGTTCAGTAGGTATAACGGAACATCCTTAAAAACCACTGTAGATTTATATATTTGAATATAGATTAGCATTAATATTTGGGAGGTTTAAACGGCAAAGGGAAGATCTTCTACCGAGCGGGTGATATGTTGTTGTTCGGAACTTGAATATCTGTAAACTTGTCTTGAAAATGTCGTAAGCGAGATTCAGGCATCTGTCAAATATCATTTCATTGTATGATGGCTACCCGCCACAAACAGTTCAATGTTATTAATTGAACCTCAACTAAGTTAACTCCATTCAAATAACTGAAGAAGTATTTTTGATATTGTTACGCGCTGGGGATCGGGATAAATAAAAAATCTACAGACATACAAATTAAAACTCTATTTAACACTTACAACACTCACAGAACACTTTACAACTCGTAGTTCCGTTTCGCTTCAGGTGATCCGTTCGCTGCTTCGCTTCGAGTAGTTTCGATTACTAACTGGCTTCGTGTCATCTCTGCAACGCTTTTATAGTCGATACGATATCCCTAAATTTATCGAGAATATTCTGGGGAAGTCGAGTAGCTTTAATCCGAACAAAAACAGTTTCACTGTAAAAAATTGCGCCAAGTCCACGTTTATAAAACTCATCTCAATAACATTTGCACTTTACAAAAAAAAGAAGACTTCAATAGCTTTCATTCTCTACAAAAATATGTGAAATACAAAAAAATACCAAGAAACCGTCATAAAGATGAAAAAATTAAAAAAAAATTGTTGAAAATTTAAAAATAAAAAAATAAATTTTTTATCGTACTTGGCGCGCGTCATTGAGTACCCCAAATTTTTCAGGATAAATGAACATCCTTTCAATGTTTAGAAATTTATAAGTAGGTCAACCTATGAAATGCATAAATGTAATTAATGAATTATTATTTCATAATAAGTTTTACAAAAGTTAAGTAAAATCGACATCTCATACGTATGTTATTTGAATTTTTTTCATTTCCCACTCATCTTTTATGATTTGAACTTAACACCCTCTCGTGTTCGCTTATACAAATACAAGCTACTTACGAGTCGATACGTATGTATACGTTGGCTTCAAAACATTTGAAAAAATTCTCAAAGATGTTTTTCAAAGGGTAGAAAAGAATAACAAAGTTTTAGCTGAATCTAAAGGGGTCGAACGCAAAAGTGGTCGATTTGGCATATAATAGCCCATAGGTATATAGTGAGAGCTGTTGAAAATTACCGTAGTTCTGACTCAATTTCTCATAAAACGCTAACAAGAGCGAAAAAGACAACCTGGGTAACTTTTTCAGCTTTCACTGTATATTAAAGCAAAATGGTTTTTTTCTCGGGTTGAAATTCTTCCGAAAAATTTTGGGGTACTCAATGACGCGCGCCAAGTACGATAAAATTTTTATTTTTTTATTTTTAAATTTTCAACAATTTTTTTTTAATTTTTTCATCTTTATGACGGTTTCTTGGTATTTTTTTGTATTTCACATATTTTTGTAGAGAATGAAAGCTATTGAAGTCTTCTTTTTTTTGTAAAGTGCAAATGTTATTGAGATGAGTTTTATAAACGTGGACTTGGCGCAATTTTTTACAGTGAAACTGTTTTTGTTCGGATTTCATATCTTTTTGTTAAGTATTATTTTTTGCTCATTTATTACTTAATAAAAATAAATTATAAATAGTCACTCAGCTTAAAAGCTAATGAAACGCTCAATTAATTAGTGTTTTAATGTTAGGTGCCCGACTGGCATGAGACTCTCGGGTTGTCAGTTCCAGTATCGACCGGGGACGCGTGTATTCCGCTTCAAAGTCTGGCGCGCACTAATTGGGGGTGCGAATGATGCAACAGATGCGCGGGCGCGGGTAGCGCGGGGTGGGTCGTCGCGGCACGGACCTGAGTCACATTCTCTTTGGCTGCTGTTGCCCCGCGAAACGGAACGTTGCGTTACATACTCCCCTCCAAGTTGGGAACGCGTCCCGAGTCCAACTTGGGACTGTTAGTCTGAAGACGCGGCCTTCCTCTCTGCCTCTTTGGCATAATTGGATCCGTACTTGAATTTGACGGAGAGTGGGTTAAATCCGCGGTGTGATACTTGCCGATGACATTGTTTGACAAGTCTGCTATGAAGTACGTTGTAGGACTAACTATTTTTACTACGCTATACGGGCCATCCCGTCGTGGCATGAACTTACGTGTTACACCCCTAGACGCATAAGCAAGCCGTAACGAAGGAAATACTCTTCCAGTAGGACTCGGGAGCAAGCCACGGCGGTGGCATCAACAAGTGCGTAGAGTTCTACCCATCTTGTAGCTACATCCTCTACCAGGAGTACCCATCGCTCCCCCTGCTCTCCTTCTGGCAGTGGCCCGAACAAATCGATTGCGAGAACCTCTCCTCGCTGTTGAAGCACAGGAGTGAGCCTATACGGCGGTACCGATATAGGCGGATGATCACCGGTATCAATGTGGTGCTCGGCGTAAAGGGTTGGGGCTCCCCCCACCCTAAAGATGTCTCCATTCTGCTGCAATAAATGTGATAGCTGCTGCCGTTCATCGGAGCCAAGCATAGAACCCTTATCATCACGCAGGAAGTCAGCAGTAGAAGCAAACATGCATGGCTTAGGGCACTCATATTCAATTGGATAGGTAACCCGTTTTCCCGAAAAATGCCAAGTGGATGAAGCAAAGTCAAGCACAATACCTGCCGCCACCAAAAAATCCATGCCAAGCAAAGTTTCATTATTTTGAGCATCTGGAAAAACAGTAAATTCAAGGGTTACTGACCTTTCGGGACTTATCCTTACTTCTAGAGTAGTGAGCAAAACTCGGCGGGTGCGCGCAGAACCGTCTGCAAGCCTCACCCGACGCCTGGTTTCCTCACACGGATGGTTATGCTTTAACAGCAATTCATAAAGCAACGCACCGGCAACGCTACTCTTAGCTCCCGTATCCAACAAAGCATTACCTCGTATACCTAAAATTTGAACACTTAAAATTGGTCTTAACCTAACCTGGTGCTCAGTAGAGTTACTCTGGGCAACACTTTTCACATTAGAATTAATCGTCGAAAAATGTCCGACGTTTTCCATGGTCACCCTATTTTCGTTCATCATGGTCACCCTATCGCGGCCACTTGGTACCTCGGAATAACTATGTTTTGGTTCGGTACCACTCGAGTAACGCATCAGGGGCCCATTCCTAGAACTAATATTATTGTTTATATTATGATTAAGTCTAGAATAATTTTGAAGTCTAACCTTGTTATCAGTACCGAAAAAGCGCGGAGGAAGAATCGCCTTAAAATCGGTAGGATAATAATTATTTTCATTATCAACAAAACATTGTTTACGATTATTAATATAAATGGACGACTTTACGGTGTTTGAAGTGCAAGCTGTATGCAACGAGCTGTCGCGATGAATAGAGTTCACTGAACTTGACAGCTGTGTATTTACTTTACCAATAGGTAAATCGGATGTGACTGATCGGGTCCGTGCAGCGTCGACGGCGTAATAACTTGCGTTACACTTTGTACACTGAGACCGAGTAACACCTTTGGTACCACACCCGTAACACGAGGATACAGCTTGCGTATTTTCGTTGTCGAATTTCGTTTTTGACGCTAATTTTAAACACTCATCACGAATATGTCCGTACTTTTTGCAATAAACACAGAACAGTCTTTTAACAATCGACGTAGATGATACATTATCAGTGTTCGTGTAGCGAGGCGCGGGGACTCGAACGGTGCTCGGCGCAGCGCTGTCGTCGCGTGGCGGGCCGCCACCGGCGCCCGAGTTGAATATTTTCCGCGGCGTCATCCGCGCGTATGTATGCTGCGAAGTCGAAGTACCGGCGGGAACTTCGCCTACGGTACTACCCGATGAACGTGGCGTCGCTCGCTAAGGATGATGAATAAATTCAGGCGGACTGGTCTCGTAGATGGAGTCCTCGATATGGCGCGTTTTCTTTAATAACGTGTCGTATGAAGTTATTTCGTCTCTTCTTAATCTTTTACGAACACGACGGTGTAGAAGGCCGTAAAGCATATCAATTTGAACTTTCTCACTAAGGTCACCAGGTGGGAGTCGAGCTAGTAGGGCTCGTGCTCTGGCAACGAAGATCTCCGTCTTCTCTCTTTGTCCTTGCGACATTTTGAAGAGCTCTAAGTAGACTCGATGGGGCGGTCTGCAATCACCGAAAGCGCTTCGTAACGATGATAAAGCGTCGTCCCAGGAAGTGATGCTAGCTTTAACGCCTTGCCACCACACGGCTGCATTTCCGGTTAGTAACATCGAGAGTCCTCGTAACGCGATGGCGTGTCCTACGTCAGCACAATCTTTGTATGATTCGACCGCGTCAAGGAAACCGTCGAGTGAGTCGCCGGGCGCTCCGCTGAACCGCGCCGTGCATGACGCGAAGTTCCCAGAATGGTGAGCGGGCGTCGAGGAAGGCGGCGATGTCGGCTCCGACGTCGGTGTTGCTGATGATTCGAGTTGAGTTTTATGCTCAAAAACTCGGTCGAGTAGGCGTTCGAATGCTGCCATTTGACTTTCTTGTAATGACGCCATGTTGTTTGCGGTAAATGTTGACGTCGGTCCCGCGGTTGAACCAATTTCTTCTTCAACGTCTTGAAAATCGGATTGACGCCGTGACTGACGACGAGTACGTGTCGTAATTACGTAGATTCACTCCGAAATACTAGTTAAAGGGCCCGCGCTTGGGCTGCCAGTTTAATGTTAGGTGCCCGACTGGCATGAGACTCGGGTTGTCAGTTCCGGTATCGACCGGGGACGCGTGTATTCCGCTTCAAAGTCTGGCGCGCACTAATTGGTTGGGGGTGCGAATGATGCAACAGATGCGCGGGCGCGGGTAGCGCGGGGTGGGTCGTCGCGGCACGGACCTGAGTCACATTCCCTTTGGCTGCTGTTGCCCCGCGAAACGGAACGCTGCGTTACAGTGTAATAATAATCAACATCAACTTTTACAAATTTAAACCGAATTAAATTTTGTTTCAAATGTGAAGGGTAGATGACGCTGTTCTTAATTATTTCAGAATTTAAAATTAAAATCTGAAAGCCTTGAAACATCAATCCGCATAAATGTAATTTAAAAACTACAGTAAGAGGCTTAAATAAAAAGCTGAACTTAACTCAGCCTTAATTAGAATTTTCTTCGGAATTCAATAGTAAAGTTCAAGTTATTTTGATGAAATCAAAACCGAAATATTCATAGCATCTTAAACAATCACCTACGAATAAATATTAGTTATTATATTATTTATTATTCGTAGACAATCACAACGGTTTTATAGTTTTGGGAAGGGATTTTTTGTAACGCCATCTCGTAAAGTATTTCGGTATTACATTACAAAACAAAATTGTTTCTCCAACAGTAACAACAGTACTTGCTTCGGCAGTACTTAAACTAAAATACTAACAGTAACAACATTAACGTTATTTATTGTATAAACCGTTCAATAAGAACTGCAAACTATCCCCTTGAAGCTACAGTTTATGTAGGAATAATGACTTTTTGGCGGGAACGCGAGGTGTGAAGTTGTGTGATTTGTTTTAATTTGTCTATTTAGTGTTTCTTCGGGTTTAAATGTGTAATAATAGTGGTTTATTAACTGTTTAATATCTGTGAAAGTGCACAAATGTGGGAAAATTAAACAAAGCCGCTGTACGTAACTTCTCGGTTTCCTCCAAAAAGTCCACTGAGATCTTAGTAAATGACCACCACCATTTTACTGAGATTATATTTCATTCCATATCATCTCATCTCATTTCATTTCATCCCATTTGATTAATGTCTCAAATTAATCATCTTCATTTCATTTCACTCCATAATATCACATTTCATTTCACTCCATAATATCATTTTTCATAAAAATATGAATATAAATTAAAATAAGACATGACTTAAAGGTCTCAGTTACCAGGTCATAAAATCCATTACAAATAGGAATAATTCCAGCGCACCCTGGCGGCCGTAGATTACCATTCTCGAATATTTATAGTCTGTGGCATGTCACTTTTTACATCGAAAAAAGTCAGGATCGAAATTTTTGAGCGAGCCATAGTTTGTGGTGATAAAATTAATAATTTCAAGTAGATTAATTGTTGTAATTGATATAACTAGTTAATATCAGTAAAATAAAGTTGTGAGTGATTGATATAATATACAATTTAGGAACCAGAAGTACCGTAGAATTAAATAAAATTTCGCAACCTCAACAAACTGTTCTGCTCACAGTAAACACAGTCGGTAGTCTGGCGCTCCGTTTACAACGTCAACGGGATTTTTGAACGGAACTTGGCGCCAGATTCTACCGAATCTGTGGATGTGTGTTTCCGCTATCTAACAATAGATGGCGTTGTACTTCTCGAGCGTTCTCGGTGTTACTAGTTCCTATGACAATCCTTTCTGCTATTTGGCGATAGATAGTGTTACTCTTACCGACGTAACATTGTTAATTTCCCAAATTTAAACATAAAATGGCGCTCCTGTCAAATTGCAAAAATGTCCCTTAAACCCAATAGCAATTCATCCCTCGATATGTTATATTGACAATGACGTCACAGTGAGTGTCGCATCGAAACAGATATATGGAATGAGTCGAATAGCTTCACAAGAACACAATCCGTGCACAAGGACTCACTATCGCAGTCTCATTTAGATATTCAGACTACAAGTATGGATTGATGCGGCATAATGTTCCACCGTTTAAACAAGAATATATTAGGCCACCTTAACTTGGCCTGTGATGTCATAATATCGTCTTTTCGCATTAAAAGTGTACAATTTCCAAAAATATTCGAAATTGAGTTAACATGTGGAATCATTTGGTATCACCAGTATTTTTCTTATAAATACTGTCAACAGAGCGTAGTTTAGTTTTGTTTTTTTGTTTACCTATATATTTTGACTACCATAACAAAATTAATACATAATTTCAATTTACTTTAAAAGACGGATAATGTAACTGGTAAAAAATAAAAAATAAATGTTGCAAAGATGATTAATATTAAAATATCACATTTAAACTCTCTTGTTAAAAAAAACACTCCTGTAAAATTAGTAAGTTTTGAGATTATACAGTTTTAATGCGAGAAGACGATAGATATGTCAGCTTATCTAAGGACATTTTTTTATATTGACAAATATTCCTTAGTTATTAACGTTTCTTATATGTTTCGTGAGACTTACTAAAGATCTTTGTTACAGTGGCCGAAGAAAAAAAGGAATAGGGCTCAAAGGAAAAGAAAACGCCAAAAACTGATTATTAGTTATTTATTTCAATAAAAAAATAAATTATATAAAATTGACATGTTGAAGTGTTGTATTATGAATAAACGAATGATTGTTTATACATCGCTTGGTTTTAACTATCAAAATTAAATTAACAGGTGATACAGGAAACGTAGCAGTCTGTATGTATGCTCCTTAAGAATTTTAGATTCCCTCGGAAGACTGCTGGAATTTATTTTCTCTTACAATTTTGATTTCACAGTTTTTATACAGTGAATATTATGATTTTTTTATTGCCCTTGTAGGCAGACGAGCACACGACCCACCTGATGGTGAGTGGTTACCGTCGCCCATGGACTTCAGCAATGCTAGGGACAGAGCCAAGCTGCTGCCTACCGCTGAAAATGTAATAAGTGATCCGCCACCACGAGGAAATAGCAAGTCGATCAAATAAATGACTTAGTTGAATGTATGCAGGTCGCGATTGGGTGGTCGTCGAGGCTCATCAGCATCCGCTGCTCCCTTGAGGCGTAAGGTCTAAGTCTCAACTGTATGTGTGTAACGGCTGTCCCTCCCTTCGAATCGGAATACAGTTAGAATACGCTTAGTGCGAGTTTTTTAACTTGTCGATCGAGTAAAAGTTAATTCAAATTTGTATCGTATTGTAAGTTAAATTTATTAATTAAATTTAATTGGTTTATTAATTTAATTTAATCAAAACCACATTTAACCAATGATTGCGTGGGCCATGGAGATATTAGAGACACAGTTTTCAATGAATATACCCGTCTGAAGATCTACAGTCGACTCGTATAATAATGAACAGTAATACGTGGTAATAATACGTAGTGTAATACTAGTATTGATATAACATGATGGAACACATGTACAACACTAAGCAGCCTCATCGAAGTACCCGTCCAGCTGGGTGGCGATCTGGAATACAACAGTAAGTTAGTAGCAGCGGCTTGTCCCCACACTGCTGATGTCCGTGGGCGGTGTAAGCCCATCCGCCTTTGATCGCAATGAAAATAACTTAAAGATTTTTAATAGAATTTAAGATGTTGATTATAACGCCTTGATGTTTTTCTTTTTATTGCTTAGGTGGGTGGACGAGCTCACAGCCCACCTGGTGTTAAGTGGTTACTGGAGCCCATAGACATCTACAACGTAAATGCGCCACCCACCTTGAGATATATCTCGTTGTAACTATACTGAGACCTGAGAACTTATAAGCTGCTCCACCCTTCAAACCGTAACGCATTACTGCTTCACGGCAGAAATAGGCAGGGTGGTGGGACCTACTCGGGCGGACTCACTAGAGGTCTTACCACCAGTAATTACGCAAATTATAGTTTTGCGGGTTTCATTTTTATTACACGACTAGCTGTACCCGTCCGCTTCGCTGGGCATTTAAAATTAACATTATTATTTCTCAACCCCACAAAGATTCTCATCATTAACGTCCCCGCAACTGGTGTAGGGAGTCCAACACTCATATAAATATTAGCCTATCCATTAAGTACGTGTATTTTCTACACGGATACCAAGTTTTAAGTCAATCGGATGCACGGTTCAGTAGTTATAACGGAACATCCGTTAAAGCCACTAGATTTGTATATTATTAGTTTAGATGTTATTCCTTCACCGTGGAAGTCATTTCTGCGCATGTGTCAAGTACTTATTTCATTAGGAGAATTGATACCTGGCTGCAGGATATGAATCTGATGACGAGTTATCGGTTTTAGGGCAGAGGGGCGGTCGCGCGAGTATGATGACTGCGGTAAATCCCCTACTCTGACCCCGGACGGAGAACGAACGTCGGGTGTGAGAGTGCAGGGGAGTCGTTTAGTGCGGTAGGACCCTAAAACAGCCTTGGGCTCGCGGTCTGTCCCACGCGTGCCCCCTAGACGGGGGGACCCCTTAAGAGGCGACGTACCTGCAGCGGCGTGTACTTGACGTACTTGTCGGGGTTCTTGGAGAAGGGCAGCGCGGCGGCGGCGTCGTAGAAGGCCGTGTAGGGCGGCAGCAGCGCCTGCTTGTTGTCGCGCTTCAGGGCCTCCCGCAGCTCGGCGTCGGGCACGCTGTACCCGCGCTGCAGCCGCGTGCACTCCTCCCACTCGCGGTTGAAACACTGCTCGTAGACAATATAGATAAGCTATTCAAACACTCAACAAAAATGTTTACGGGCGTCGGCCACTAGATGGCTTCGCATCGATTACTTTCTACTGGTGGTAGGACCTCTTGTGAGTCCGCACGGGTAGGAGCCACCACCCTGCCTATTTCTGCCGTGAAGTAATGCGTTTCGGTTTGAAGGGTGAGGCAGCCGTTGTAACTATACTTGAGACCTTAAAATCTCAAGACAGGTGGTGTATTTACGTCGCAGATGTCTATGGGCTCCAGTTACCATTTAACACCACGTGGGCTGTGAGCTCGTCCAACCATCTAAGAAAAAAAAAACAATTCCTCATAGCTACTTACCGAAAATTTGTCTTTGAGCATTTGCCGGTCCCTGTCCCTGAGTTTGGCGGGGAACGGCTCGTCCAGCTGCACGTAGGACAGCAACTTGTTCCAGCTGCTGGCCAACACGCATGGTTAGGGAGAGACCACCTTTTTTTTCTACCTGAGCTGAGAGCCTTGAGAGGCTATATCAGCGTAGCCTTAACTAGTAGATGAGCTCACGGAGCTCAAACCTGATGGCGTTGCTAATGGCCTTGGCCCGTCTACAGTGTCTACTGGAGGTATATCCTTTTCTATGCTAATATTAGAATAGTTAACTGACTTTTTGGCGGGAACGCGAGGAGTGAAGTTGTGTGACTTATTTTGTCTATTTAGTGTTTCTTCGGGTATAAATGTGTAATAACGGTGGTTTATTAACTGTTTAATATCTGTGAAAGGGCACAAATGTGGGAAAATGAAACAAAGCCGCCGGATGTAACTTCTCGGGTTCCTCCAAAAAGTCCACTGAAAAAATCTCAGTAAATGACCACCATTTTACTGAGATTGTATTTCATCTTATTTCATTTAATTTCATCCCATTTGATTTATGTCTCAAATTAATCATCTTCATTTCATTTCATTTCACTTCATATTATCATTTTTCATAAAAATAAGAATATAAATGAAAATAAGAAATGACTTGAAGGTCTTAGTTACCAGGTCATAAAATCCCATAAAAAAAGAATAGTTAACTTGTTAAATAGTTGACTGAAAGAACTAATTGCAAGAAAGCTCCTTGCGTTTATGTCAGCCTGGTACTTCCAATGAAGGCGTTACTTCATTCTATTTACACGAGCAAACAGCTCATCCGACAATAAGCAAGTGATCTTAGGGCCAAAGAAGCGTGCACTTTTAATGGTAAGTGGGACTATGACCTCAAAGTAATTGTACTTTGAGACATGATGTCGAAGTTTCTAGTATGACTTACAACAGATACAGAACTATAGTACTCTTAGTTCGCTAGACTGTGATCGTACGAAAGCTGACAGTGTCAGTGGGCTGTCAATACACGGCTTTTACTAGGTTAATTGTTGTCTTTTGACCGAAGATTATTAAAGATATCCTTTTCTTCTATTCCACTTCTGTGAAGATGGAATGTATAGCTTTCTCTTTCTCTACTTCTTATTTCTCTAATGTAAATTTTCGTCTACTTATCGACTATCGAATCGCCACCTAAGAAGCAAGATAACAAGACCGCACAGGTGGATACCAGCATCCTGTGGCATGTCTACCACGAAGCCATCCTACGTATCGACATGAGGAGTCATACAAGCTCGCGACTCAAACGGGGCCGTTTACAGCGCGATAACGAAGATCAGGAACTATTGGCTAGAGGGAAGTTATCGTGTCCCTGGGCCACGGCGGGTACCTCTGCAGGTAGGCGCTCTTGTGCTCCTGCAGCATATCCCGGTAGTTGGCCTCGCAGTCCGGCTCCGCCAGGCACAGGATCTCCAGCAGCCCGGTGCGCTGCAAGCCCTGTGGGGACAACTGTGTGCTTAGTGCGAGTTTTTTATCGTTCTCGATAGCGTAAAAGTTAACCCAATTTTGTATGCAGTTGGAACAGCGCCCCTAACGGCAAACGTAGGCAAACGATCCCATTCCAGCACACTGGTCGTTAGACTCTATCACAATTAACACTATTGTACTAGTAAGTAGTACTACTTACGAAAACAGACCTAAAACCTGCTTAGGGGATGTACTATTTTTTATTGCCGCCGACCTGGTGTTAAGCGGTTATCGGAGCCCATAGATGCGCTACCCACCATGAGATATGAGTTCTAAGGGCTCAGTATAGTTACAACGGCTGCCCCACCCTTCAAACCGAAACGCATTACTGCCTCACGGCAGAAATAAGCAGGGTGGTGGTACCTAACCGGGAAGTGAAGTCGTCGTGGCCTAACGGATAAGACGTCCGGTGCATTCGTGTTGAGCGATGGACCGGTGTTCGAATCCCGCAGGCGGGTACCAATTTTTCTAATGAAATACGTACTCAACAAATGTTCGCGATTGATTTCCACGGTGAAGGAATAACATCGTGTAATAAAAATGAAACCCGCAAAATTATACTTTGCGTAATTACTGGTGGTAGGACCTCTTGTGAGTCCGCACGGGTAGGTACCATCACCCTGCCTATTTCTGCCGTGAAGCAGTAATGCGTTTCGGTTTGAAGGGTGGGGTAGCCGTTGTAACTATACTGAGACTTTAGAACTTGTATCTCAAGGTGGGTGGCGCATTTACGTTGTAGATGTCTATGGGCTCCAGTAACCACTTAACACCAGGTGGGCTGTGAGCTCGTCCACTCATCTAAGCAATAAAAAAAAAAAAAAAAACCTACCCGTACGAACTCACAAGGGGTCCTACCACCAGTAAAAGTATATTGAACAATGATATCAATTTACGCCATGAAAATACAACACCATAACTAGCTTTGCGGGTAAATGCAGTCTTTTCCCTTGGTTTTATTACCAAAGAATAAGGTAAAGTTCTGAACTCCAAAAACCTTCCAACGCGCCGTACCAACAATACTGAAGACAGCATTGATAAGGACGTAATCAACGGAGTAGTACCCGTCTCATCGTTCAACAATCGAAATTCGACAAAATTCATTGACACCTTAAGGTTTACATTCATTTTATTAAGCTATCGCATAGCTTATTAACGCGGGCTTTGAGCGCGGCGCCCGAATCAAGAAATTCTGTAACGAAAATAAAACCTAACACCCCCCACTCCGCCTACCATGTAGCTCGCGTTCAACACGTTGCGCTTGTAGTGTTTGTGAATAAGCGCGCGGCGTGACGTCGCATTGCATGCGCATCATGAAAAATCTACCCATCTCTCTCTCGCGCGGTCTAGCTTATGAGTGTGAAGGGGGCAGTTAATATTTTGATTTTGTTAATGTTTATAAATATAGCGTGGTCTTATTTTGTTATCGTTTTAATATTAAATTATTATTATCTAATTATAATTGCATAAGTTGATAAAAAATGCTATGCTTTAGCGCGGAATTCCCCGAGTGCCACACGTGTTTTTTTTACAACAGTGTCTCGTTTGCTGTGTTGCTCATTTAGAAAAAAAACCATTTCCATAACCAAATAGTCTATAAATATAAACAACTAGGTGACCCGGCGAACTTTGTTTCGCCTTAGGGGCAATAAATGAGCGAACTTATGATTTTATCATGATCATTTTTTTATTTGGATAATTAATATAAATTAAAATAGCAAGTATTTTGTTAGGACGTGCATAATTAGAAACAATTTAGTAGTTCAATCGTATTTCATAATTTTCAAATTAACATTATATTCTGACATATATCAGTTCGCACATACAATCATAGATAAGTTTGCTCATCGAACTTTACCTTATTAACACCTCCCCTCAAAGTCGTGAGCTTTTAACTACAGACATCACAGACAATTATGATTATTCCATCATTCCTAAATTGTTCATGCATTCATAATGCTTCGTCCCACACAAGCCCTTGGTCAAAATATCAGCAGGCATTTTGTCTGTACTCAAGTATTTCAAATCAATCACACTCTGTTCACACATATCTCGAACAAAATGGTGTCTAACATCAATATGCTTAGTGCGAGAATGATAGCTTCTACTCTGTGCAAGCTTCATAGCACCCTGGTTGTCATTAAATAATGTCACACAACCACATTTTACACCAACATTGTTAATCACATTTCTGAGATACATAGCTTCCTTAGTTGCTTCAGAAAGCGCCAAGTACTCGGCTTCTGTGCTCGATAATGCAACGGTACGCTGTTTTCGTGCTTCCCAGGTAATTGGGGCACCTGCTAAAATAAATGCAAAACCGGAATATGACCTTCGATCGATCGTATTTGCACCCCAGTCTGCATCAACTACACCAAACAATGGTACACCTGTCCTTTCATACATTAAGCCGAAAGTTGATGTACCTTTCAAATACCTCAACACTCGCTTAGCTGCCTTCCAATGCTGTACATCATAATTAGTGTTAAATTGGCTTAAATAATTTACAGTATAAGCTATATCCGGTCTGGTAGATACAGCCAAATACATAAGGGCACCTATAAGGTTCTGGTAAGGGTACTGACTCATAACATCATTGTTTACACTGTTGGGTTTTTCTAGTTTAACGTTCACATCCATAGGTGTTGATATAGGTTTACAATCACTCATACCATAACGCTCTAATACTTTATCTATATACGCACCTTGCTTTAAATACACTTTATGCTCCTTATCACGTGAAAATTCGATACCCAAACAAGTACTGATTTTGCCCATATCCTTCATTTCAAAGGAATTAGATAACTGACGCTTAACATCATGCAACCACACCTCATCATTAGTAGCTAGGATAATGTCATCTACATAAATAGCAATTAACATCATTTTTTCATCCCTTTGCGCAACAAACACACAAGGTTCTTGTGGTAATGCTTCAAAACCAATATTCTTCAACCTTCCTACTAACTTTTTATGCCACTGTAATCCTGATTGACGCAAACCATACAAAGACTTCTTTAACAAACACACATTATTCTCACACTCATTCAATGCTTCGTTCCAGCGTTTAGCTGTATGAAGTATATTCTTATCTCTTATAATATTCCTTTTTGATCCAATATTTTGGTTTGCTAGTACACTTTCTAAGACATCTGATAGTTTATCTGGTATTTCCATGAATACATCTTCTTCGAGAGTACCATTCAAGTAAGCTGTTACTACATCCATTTGATGCATCTCTAATCCTAACTCAGCTGACACTGCAGCTATGAGTCTCACAGATGAAGACCTTACAACAGGAGAAGAGGTTTCGTAAAAATCCTCCCCTGGCCTTTGAGAACATCCCTTTGCGACAAGCCGTACTTTCTTCCCTGTATTCTTTGTTTGAAACACAAATCTGCTACCAATCACTTTTCTATTTTTCGGTCGTGGGACTATTTCCCATGTAACATTCTTTAATTGTGCCAAATACTCGTCTTCTAAAGCCCTTCGCCATTCAGGTTCGTCATCAGTCTTTTCTATTTCTTTCCATGTTTTCGGTTCAATGATCGCAATTCCAGCTGTCGTTTCTTCATTATCTACTTCATACTCTGATTCAGTTTCATTCTCTGTACTGTTAGTAGCTGGTTTATACTCTTTGCGCGGTCTTCCCACTAAGCCAGTACGAACTATCCTTGGTCTTCCTCTCCCTCTCATGGGGTTTGTTTTTCGATCTTCCTTCTTCTGATCATATCCTGTCAATTCAACGACTATCTTCGAATTATCAAAACTCTCTTCTTCGTCATTTCGTATTTCTTTATACTCATGACAGAATGCTGTCTCGTTCATAAACTTCACATCGCGAGAAATGACGATCCTTCTAGTCTTAGGATCATGTATTCTGTAAGCTTTAGACTCAGTATCATAGCCCATAAATATTCCAAGCTCTGAACTTGATTCGAATTTTCCCTTCTGCGTTCCTTTGTTTTTATAATACGCTTTCGATCCAAACAAGCGCATGTAGATTACGGTAGGTTTCTTTCTTTTCCACAGGGTAAATGGTATTTGACCATCAAGAGCTGCAGTTGGGCACCGGTTCCTTATGTAATTAGCAGTATTAATTGCTTCAGCCCAAAAAACAGGAGGGCTTCCCGCCTGACGCATCATACAACGGGCCATCTCTAGCAGTGTCCTGTTCTTTCTCTCCGAAATCCCGTTCTGCTGAGGCGTATAAGGTGCCGTCAACCTCCGTCTTATTCCTTCTTTCTTCAAGAAATCATCAAAGTCTTTGTTAATGTATTCTCGACCGTTATCGGATTGTAGATTTTTGATCTTCTTTCCTGTCAATTTTTCCACGTAAGCCTTGTAATCTTTGAAAACTTGAAGTACGTGGCTTTTATTAGCAATAAAGTATACTTCACACCATCTTGCTTTGTCGTCGATGAACGTAACAAAATACTTTTTACCGCCCATAGACTGTTGTCTCATTGGTCCGCACACATCAGTATGCACGATCTCCAATAGTTCACTTGTACGATCTTCGCTTCCTTTAGAAAAAGGCGTGCATGTCTGTTTTTCACTTATACATATTTCACACTCTGACAATTTTTCGTTGTCCTTCAATGATAGGCCATGGACAAGGCCATTTTTCGCCATTGCCTTTAAATCACGCTCGTTAAGGTGGCCGAGGCGCTCGTGCCACATATCTATAGGTTTTTTCACCATTTCAACATTATTGACATCATCTTGGCTCATTCGGACGTGGTATAAGTTACCAACTCGATCCGCTCGCATATGAACCTTATTATTGTCATCTATGACAATTGCATAATTTTTATTGAAGCGAACTTCAAACCCGTGATCTGTCATCTTCGCAACTGATAATAAATTGGTTCGTAGATCCGACACGTAGAACACTTTTTTAATATCAACATGGCGCTTTTCGCTGCCTGTGTCTACCATAATACTGACTTTTCCTGAGCCGCTAATTTTTGTAGTTTTACCATTAGCCAAATTCAAGTCTGTATCAACTCGAGTAAAATCTTTAATCAATTGTTTGTTATTACACATATGTCCCGTACATCCACTGTCAATACACCATACAGGAGCTCTCTGCTCGGCTATCATCACCTCTTTGGTGGTACTTACTAACATATTTGTCTTGTGCTCATCATCACTATTACATTCTGCTTTATGTGAGCTTTGTTTAAGCTTACTCACGTTTTTAGTTCTGCACTCTCTCGCCATATGCCCAAGACGACCGCAACGATAGCACTCAATGTTTTTATTTGTGTGCTGTTCGAAGTTCTTCTTCGGGTTGGCATTTGATTTAATGTTGGTACGCTTGACGAACATAGCCCTCTGGTCTATTATCTTACTCTTCCGACCTTCATAATCCTCGATAATCTTCACTTTCAGTACATCAGTTGATGGTAAATCATCACGCGATTCCATTGCTGTTCGAAACATTGAGAACGATTCCGGTAAACTATAAAGTAATAAAATAGCAAGCAACTCATCTATCACTATCAATCCGATTTCTTTAAGCTTCTTAACACAGTCGAAAAAATCAGAAATATGTTTTCGTATGTCTCCATCTTCTGGCATACGGTTTAATACAAGTCTCTTTAGTAATGACGCTTTTCGCGCTGGCCCGCTTGACTCATACATAGATTTCAACTTGTCCCATATTGCTTTAGAGGAGTCTAAACCATCCAGTGCAATTAACTCGCTCGGGCTGACAGCTAACAATATGTCCGATTCGGCTTTTCCGTCCATTTTATTCCATTCAGAATATTTAGAATCTGAATGTATTGGTTTAGGTATTTTTCCTGATACGTATTCCCACAAATCATTCTTCTTCAGAATAGCTCGCATGTGAATCTTCCAGGTGTCATAGTTATCACCCGTAAGTCGATCAATCTTAATATTAGAAGTCATTTTGTAGTTTCTTCAACTTCAAAAAATCAGGAAATAATTGACACAACGGATTACGCCTATTAAAACAATTAATCGTTAAATCATTTCTATTTCACTTTCTGCAAACGTCCTGGGCCCATAACCTGTTAGGACGTGCATAATTAGAAACAATTTAGTAGTTCAATCGTATTTCATAATTTTCAAATTAACATTATATTCTGACATATATCAGTTCGCACATACAATCATAGATAAGTTTGCTCATCGAACTTTACCTTATTAACATATTTTAATGATACTTTATTGGCCATGTATTTTAGCTGTTATTATTATTATTGTATTTTCTTGTTCTTCTTCAGTCCTTTCACTCGCAATGTTTCGAATCCTATATAAATAGTTGCAGTACGGCTTCGTCGGGAAAGATTTGATTGTGCTGGTCGCGACATGGCTTTCTTAATGATTACCTGTCACGGCACAATAAATAGAAATTCGAAACAAACACATCAACCGGTCAACTTCAAAATTCTACTATAATTAACCACACATTACGTTTAGCTGTCAGTTGCATTTCGTTATTCCATATCAGATGCGTTTTGTTATACCACGTTTTATGTCACGTCCCATGGGAACGTGATAAAAAGTATCCTATGTCCTTCTCCTGATTCTAAGCTACCTGCCAACCAATTTTCAGCCAAATCAGTTCGGCCGTTCTTGAGTTATAAATAGTGTAACTAACACGACTTTCTTTTATATATATAGATAAAATAAGCAAAGTAGAACTGACCTGCAGCAAGTAGAGCGTGTTGTTGAGTAAGAAGATCGCCTTCAGCGCGTCCGAGTACTGCTCGCTCTTGTTGCGGAGGGCGAAGTTCAACTGCGCTAAGACTTTCCCTGACAAATCGGAATACGGTTCAAACTTACATAATATTTATATATATATTTCTTCTGTGCGCGTGTTTGTCACTAAACTCCTCCTAAATGGCTGGACCGATTTTAATGAAATTTTCTGTGTACCTTCAGGTGGATTCGAGAATGATTTAGATTTACAAATCAGCCCTGCAGATGGCGCTGCAGTCGGTATCTAGGTTATTTATATTTCCTAGAAATAATTTATATGGCAAAACAACGTTTGCCGGGCCAGCTAGTATACAGTATTTTATTGTTAACTGAAATTGTAACGATTGTTTAGTATGATAATTAGTTTGTTTGATTATCCAATTCGCGTCCTATTGTGTTCAATTCTGTACGAGCTTTAACAATGCAAGATGATGTACCAGATGTACAAACACACACAATGAATAATAAAGGATCAAACAATTTTTCGAGATGCATCGTTTTGGTTTGGTTAGAGAAAGAGGTAGACGTAAGAAGAAATGGATGGATTGCGTGAAAGACGATATGGGTATGAGAGGAGTGAGCGAAGAAATGTTATATGATAGAAGAGTGTGGAAGGAGAACAAATGTTGGGCTGACTCGAGATGGCTGTGAGAAATGACAACTTCAAACAAACATTTCCTCAGAAATGCTCTGAGGAATTGTTTGAGATGATTCATAATCTCGTTTTTACTATTGCACTGCCCGCCACTGGAGTAGAGTTCATCCATACTACCTGGAGCCACTGCGGTCATCCACAGTGCGTTTCCAGAGATCTTTTTTGCCACGTACCATCCGGCTATGGAATGAGCTCCTCTCCACGGTGTTTCCCGAGCGCTATGACATGTCCTTCTTCAAACGAGGCTTGTGGAGAGTATTAGGCGATAGGCAGCGGCTTGGCTCTGCTCCTGGCATTGCTGAAATCCATGAGCGACGGTAGCCCGTCACCATCAGGTGGGCCGTGTGCTGTTTGCTCGGGCAATACAAAAAAATGATGATGCATCGTTTTGGTACATGAAGCTTTCAGATCCATTTGTCTCACATAACGTACGCGCGTGTGTGCGTGCGTGTGTGCGCGCGTGTGTGCGCGCGTGTGTGCGTGCGTGTGTGCGTGCGTGTGTGCGTGCGTGTGTGCGTGCGTGTGCGTGTACGTGTATGCGTGTATGTGTGCACGCGCGTGTGGCCCCCTCGCATCGCCTACAGCTGTGTCGGATGTCGGCGCACTCACTCATGTAGACGGCCAGCACGGCGGCGTTGCGGTCGCGCGCGGCGGGCAGCTGGCTCACGGCGCGCTGGTACGCGGGCTCGCCCAGCAGCGCCGGCCCTGCCCCGCGCGTGCCGTTAGTACAGAGCCCTCAAGTGTACTCAAGTATGACTCGACAGACTTGCAGTAGACAGTGGCCTGATTTCACCCCTGGCATTGCTGAAGTCCATGGGCGACGGTAACCACTCACCATGACGTGAGCTGTGTGCTCGTTTGCCTACAAGGGCAATAAAAAAAAAAAGACATGAGGACACACGTACGGAGTGTCGATAATGTCAGTCTCACGAATTGTATTTTGGTACTTATGTCTGTTTAGTACTGCACGAGCCACTAGGGGTGTTCTGAAGCCGTTTCCTTTTCACCGTCACGATCTTCCTTATTAAGGATAGAGGACCCTTTACCATAGGAAACGATTCTTCGTGAAATTGCAGATACGGACGATGGGATTATCGACAATTAGGTGCGTCTTCAGTTCATGTCCTTGACAACAATGGTTATAACAAATCAAATGTTCATTATGGGCATTTAGGGATGTGCAATAGTCACCGATGGCGTGCATGTACTGCGCCAGCGCCTGGCAGTGGGCCAGCGCGGCCAGGGCCAGCTGGTGCACCGTGCCGTCCACCGCGCCGCTCGCGCCCTCCGCCCGTATGCGCCCCACCCACTCCTCCAGCGCGCGGACCCCCTGCACACCAGACACCCGGATCACTCCACACTCCACACACGGACTCAGAACTCCCCGATCTCTCTCATTAAGCTTTACAAATGTTCTTTTAATGATGGCCTAACGCTAGCTTTTGTGATAGTTATCAGTCGTGGACTAGGACTAGACTAATCAATTTGATTGTTTTGTTACATGGGTATGTTACAAGGCTATTTCGATAAAGCGACATGATACGGGAACCCTGTCATCGTGGTCGCCAGTAATTACATAGCCTGCGGACCGAATGATTAAGCAGTTGACGTCGCCCAAAACACGTCATCTTGGATCCTCCCAATCCATTAACGGCGCTTTTAGGTATCACAAACACCGGTCATCATTCTCGTCGAACCCTTTGCTTGTAACGAAGGGCTCGGCGAGTAAATTAACCCTCAGACATAGCCCACCGAGTTTTTCACCGGATCTTCTCAGTGGGTCGCGTTTCCGATCCAGTGGTAGATTCTGCAAAGCACGGCTCTTGCTAGGGTTCGTGTTAGCAACATCGTCAGATTTGAGCCCCGTGAGCTCATCTACTAGCCCGGCGACGCTGACATTGTCTCTCTAGACTATCAACTTAGGTAGGAAAAAAAAATACGAGGTATATGCTTCTAATAAAGTCGCAAAGCATGGTTAGGTGCAATGTGTTGAGGGTACTGACGTTCGTTTGACAGGTGTGCAGGATGGCGTGGAAGGGCGCCGGCGACGCCGGTGCGAGCGCCCGCTCCAGGTCGGGCTGCAGGCGCAGCAGGCGGCAGTATAGCGCCCAGCACGCCGCCGCGCCGCCCCCGCAGCGGTGCGCCGCGCGCCGGCTGCGGCCGCACACGCGCTGCACAACAAACATATCTTGTTTTTATAGTTCTAAACTACCAGATATGTATAGTGTAGTGTTTACCCAAGCCTGTTCACGTTCCGTATACAATGCCACAGTATTTATAGTCTAAGACGTTGTACAGGCGACTGCATAAACCTTACCTTTCTCACATCTAAGAATTAGCTATTGGAATTGCCAATTGACTTTTGCTGCATATAGTATATGACAATGGTCTTTCGCCTATTATTTAGTAGAGTGTAAGGTCGCGTCGTCCGTCCACCGCGTTACGCTGGTCACGTCACGTCAGGCGGCGTCACGTCACCTCAAGCCGCGTCACGTTACGACAGGGCGCGTCGCACCTCGTCACGTACCTCTACGTCGGCAGCCAGCAGCGCGAAGCAGTCGGCCAGCACGGCGTTGAGCAGGGCGGGCAGCGCGGCCAGCGGCACGAGGCCGAGCAGCGCGCGTTGCTCCGCGCGGGCCAGGCGGGCCACGGCGCTGGCCACGCTGCCCGCCACCTCCGCCTCCCACTCGTCCAGGGCCTCGCTGCCGGACTCGTCTCCGTCTACACAACAATTCATCTTCATAAAGTAGATGTCTGAACCCAAAATCTTACTCTATCATAAGATTCGCTATCAAAAGTAAAATGCACACAGCACTAAATTCAATGTTTGTTACTCAATATCTTTGACATCATATGACACACTTGTGTCTCGTAAGAGAAATCTAATTCCGAGTTTAGCATATTTTCATTCTAAATCAAATGTGCGTAATTTGCAATGGCCTGCAGCAAAGCAATGAGCAAGCATCGTGGGAAACCTTGAATAGGCCTATGTCTAGCAGTGGACGTCTGTGGGTTGATGATGATGACAGACTGACCTCAATGTCAAGAGCACGAGGGATGACCTTACGGTCACTATAGCTCGAGGGGCGAGACCGATGTACCTCAGAACAGCTAAACAAAAATGATCCAAATGCGATCGAACTCACATTCAGCGATGGACTTGCGTGGCCCGATGGCCAGCCCGGTAGACTGCTCCAGGGTTTGGGAAGCTTTCATCATGATCTTGTTGGCGCGCTTCTCCAATCTACAAATGTCATGGAGCTCGTGGTGGATGCGTGGCAACCGGTCTGTACATACTGGTGGTAGAACCTCTTGTGAGTCCGCACGGGTAGGTACCACCACCCCGCCTATTTCTGCCGTGAGCAGTGATGCGTTTCGGTTTGAAGGGTGGAGCAGCCGTTGTAACTATACTAAGACCTTAGAACTTATGTCTCAAGGTGAATGGCGCATTTGCGTTGTAGATGTCTATGGGCTCCAGTAACCACTTAACACCAGGTAAGCTGTGAGTTCGTCCACCCAACTAAGCAATAAATAAAAAACTTGCAGCCGACACGCTCCCACTCACACACACGGCGCGGGCGGGGAACACGTTAAGTTACAGACCATAGACATATCATTGATTTTTTTATTGCCCTTGTAAACAGATGAGCATACGGTGTACCTGATGGTGAGTGGTTACCGTCGCTCATGGACTTCAGCAATGCCAGGGGCAGAGCCAAGCGGCTGCCTGCCTATTAATCAAAATATACTACAATGTGACTCCTTCATACATGGTTTCAACATCTCCCTCAGTCTTAGCAGAATTAATTTTCGCTTACATTGGTTTATATACACACAAAGCATTGTTGATATCCCAACAGCACTGTCAATGTGTGCCACGTTGTAACCATACTAGTTCGAGGGATGAAACTGAAAATTTTATCCCCTCCCCTCCAAGGTAGGTATATCAACATCGTGTGTGTGTGTGTGTGTGTGTGTGCGTGTGTGTGTGTGTGCGTGCGTGTGTGTGTGTGTGCGTGCGTGTGTGTGCGCGTGCGTGAGTGTGCGTGTGTGTGTGCGTGTGCGCGCGTGCGTGTGTGTGTGTGTGCGTGTGTGTGCGTGTGTGCGTGTGCGCGCGTGCGTGTGTGTGTGTGTGCGTGTGCGCGCGTGCGTGCGTGCGTGTGTGTGTGTGGGGGTGCGTGTGTGTGTGTGTGTGTGTGTGTGTGTGTGTGTGTGTGTGTGTGTGTGTGTGTGTGTGTGTGTGTGTGTGTGTGTGTGTGTGGGTGGGTGGGTGTGTGTGTGTGTGGGGGGTGCGTGTGTGTGGGTGTGTGTGTGGGTGTGTGTGTGTGGGTGTGGGTGCGTGCGTGCGTGTGTGTGGGTGGGTGGGTGGTTGTGTGTGTGTGTGTGTGTGTGTGTGTGTGTGTGTGTGTGTGTGTGTGTGTGTGTGTGTGTGTGTTGTTTATCTTTGTTCTACTCACACTTTCTGTATTTTGCTGGTGCGTCTTTGTGACGTGCTGTCAGAACGATTTAGTAGATTTTTTGCTCTCTGTGAATAATAAATAATAAGCATTTTTCCTTGTGATTTTTATAATACAAACGTATTGTATTAACGTACACTCGTACTTAGCGTACTATAAATATACATGAGTCAGTGTGCTTAGTGCGATTTTTTTAACGTTCTCGATAACGTCAGCATTAACCCAATTTTATATGCAGTCGGAACACAGCCCCTAGCGGCAGACATAGGCTTTCACGCTATCGAAAACGTTAAAAAACTCACACTTAGCACACTGATGAGGAAACTTCTCTAATACAATTGGCGGATAGGTATTAGCACAAGTCCGTACCATGAGCGGTGAAGCGGCCACGGATCTCTCCCGCAGGTAGTCGCGGAAGGCAGCGAGGGCGGCCTTGGCGGCGGGGGCTCTGGCCGCCATCAGGGCTGCAACGGGAGCCCGGCCCGCCGCCGACAGCCAGCCCGCGGCCGCCCGGAGCGCCTCGCCCTGCACGCTGCACGACGACGAGCTGCCGCCCACGCTCACACTCTCCACACTAGAATCTACAGCGACCACCCACCGACCGCACCGAGCAATGTACTCTATATGTGTAAGAAACTATATTTCTTTATAGTACACTAGCGATAGCTAAACTATATTTCTTTATAATACAAAGCCTGTCCCACCCTTCAAGCCGGAATGCATTACTGCTTGCCAGTAGAAATAGGCAGAGCGGTGGTACCTACCAGTGTGGTTTCACCAGACGCCCACACGGGCAGGAGGGCAAAACGCACTACATCATATAACAAATCATCAAAGTACCTTCTTCCAATGCAATCATATCCATAATTGCCGTGGGCGAAAGAGGTCTCGTGTTACGATTCAATAGCTCTTCAAAAGCACTTTCCAGTTTTGATACTCCCGTGTTGTAGAGTTGATTCTGATATTAAAAACGTAATAGTTTGATAAACTGACTGATAAATCTTTAATAGATATACATTTTTAAAGTTAACGTAAGTAGTTTTCCAATTACAGCACAAGAGCGCATTATGCGGCATAATGCTGAACCAAGCTTCAGCATAATTCGGCATTGTGCGTCACTGAGTCGCATTATGCTCTGTAATTGGAAAACTACCTGTATTAGTTTTGTTTTACACAATGCCGAATTATGCTGAAGCTTAGTTGAGCATTATGCCGCATAATGCGCTCTTGTGCTGTAAATGGAAAACAGGGATAGCTTATTAAATATTCGAGTAAATATTTCCTTGAAATGCTATAAGGCATGTTCCATTATTTTTGCATTACAAACAAAACAGAATACTGCGGGGCATACAGAGTAATATAGATATAACTTAACTACAGTGATCACACTAGCACAATACAGCCATTAAAAAAGTTTTGCGCTTAGTTAATAAACTAAACCAAAACAGCATCTGTTTCACTGCTATCCGGAGTATTTTTGTAACTTTTGTGAACGAAAATATATAAATAAATACAAATAACTCACTATATTCTCTAGCTCAACACTCTGTGGATTATTCTTATTGAAGTACGTCTGTGCATCAGCCAGCTTATCCAAAGCCTAAAATATAAAAACATAAGCAATAATAACAATAATACATATACTATTCTATCCTGGCTCACATAACTATTGTCACGTGGCATATTGATTCAATTATTATTGTTTCAATATGTTAGTACACTGTTAGGTAGCAAAAAGCTTAAACTAACACCTTAAGAAATTTCAATGTTCAGCTGGGTTTGGGGCCTGGTGTAGAAATCAGTCACTCTTACACTATAGCATGTATTTTCAGCAGATTCCTCACTCTGGAGTCTTAACCACCAGTGGCTTGTGGCTTAATATAGCTTGTAGTTGTAGACACAACCATCGGCAGCAATCAAAATTTTGTAAAGTATTTGTTATAAATGCGGTTTTAATCTTTTGTTGAAATAATTATTGTATATTTAATATAACATTTTACTAAATGTATTATTATAATTAATAATAATGAATACAGCATTAAATGTATCGTAATACACATAAAATAATTTAAACTGTTTTTTATATCAGGCTACAGGTGTCCTGAGCTATACTTAGGCCTCCATCAAGAATCATTACAATGACTGGCCCTGCAGTGCCCACTTCTAATGGATTTCCTCAATCTTCAACAGGTCTAAGCTCTGGGAGGCCCACTTTGGGTTTACCAAAAATCAATCTTTGACCATACCTCCAAGTAAATGTTGAGTGTCTCTGTAGTTGTTGTATGTGGACCTGCTTGTATTAAATCAGCCAGTTCCCTCGATACCATGTAATAATTGATTACATGGTCTAAAGCTTTTGCCGTTCGCTCCATATCTAAAAATATTTATTGTTTTATTTCTTTCTAAGCTTTTAACAAGATTACTAGAATTCAATATCAACTGCATGTTTACAGCTCACTTTAATGGATCATATGGTAGTACACCAGGTGCTCTTGTGCTATTATTATAGGTGCTATTATTATGAGTAATAATATTTTGTAATGTGGTAGACCAGGAGGGTTTATTTAACGTTACTTACTTTGATGTACAAGTTGTAATCTTGCAGTGTCTCCATATAAGGGCAACACAGCTGTCTCAAGTTGTTGGAGCCTTTGCTCACATGCGCCGAGCACATTACATACATCATTCGCCAGTGTCGTACTCCGGTTTGCAGCCGACTTCAGCTCTCGTATATTCATGATCTCCTTAGAACACAAATATTAAAAATGAAAATAAAGTATATATTTTTTATTTCATTTTCAATTTCATTGTTTTGTTTAACAATTTATTTTATTATTATTTACTGCAATAGAATTGAAAAGTTGTTTTATTGTGCGCTACTATGATTACCCATGAAACAAACTTTCAATTTGTAGACTTGTATATACTGTGAATAAATACACAGTGATATAAACCTAATCTCCAAACTGTAGTTTATCATAAAGTAGCACATGATATTGCACAGCTATGACTAAACAGTGCCAAAACTAAAATAAAATTAGTCGGTAACTCAATAGTCACTATTAAGAGGGGCGTTTTCATTGCACTGTATTTTATATCCTTCAAATTATTTTATTATAATCTAGTCTTAAGTATAATACATAGTCGAATAAAATTTCATTTGGCAGTTTTTGTAAATATTTTATTTAACAATGAAAAATGTCTTTATTCTATTCAAATCCAAGTAGCTTTATGTACCTTTCGTAACTTCATTTCTATTTCGAACTTCTTCTCAACAGCGTACATTTTGAATGTAACTGAAAGCACCGTAAAATGAAGTAGTTGAATTGATTTTATATCTTTAAGCTGCGCTAACACATAACATTCCACATCTCAATTCAGCTGACGATCAAAACTATTCAAAACAAATCATCTGCAACTGCATTGACTTTTGTTGTACTTGTCAAATGTCAACTTTTTTAAGGGATTTTATGACCTGGTAATAAAGACTTTTAAGTGATGTCTTGTTTTAATTTAATAAATTCTTATTTTTATGAAAAATGATAATATGGAGTGAAATGAAATGAAATGAAGATGATTAATTTGAGACATTAATCAACTGGAATGAAATGAAATGAGATGATATGGGATGAAATATTATCTCAGTAAAATAGTGGTCATTTACTGAGATTTTTTCAGTGGACTTTTTGGAGGATCCCTGGAAGTTACGTCCAGCGGCTTTATTTCATTTTCTCATATTAGTGCACTTTCACAGATATTAAACAGTTAATAAACCACCGTTATTACACATTAAACCTGAATGAACACTAAATAGACAAAATAAAACAAATCACACTACTTCACTCCTCGCGTTCCCGCCAAAAAGTCCACAATTGTCAATAGTGATTTGACTTTTACAGAAGCTTTATTTTTAGTTTTTGCTGGGTTATAATAAAGAGTTGACTTTTACAGATTAATTATTAGTTAATTTGTTGCTCTTGGAGGAGAATAGCAACATTTGTATGTAATTTGGCTCTACTGTGAACCTTATACGTATTTTAAGTTTTCCCTCAACAGTAATGCAGGATTGTTTTACGTAAATTTTACTTTTAACCTTATGGTATAATCTTTTGGTCAACATAATTGATCCCAATAGACATTTCAATTATATATGACGATGGGCATTCAGCCCAATTGTTTACTACCGTTACCGGTAGTTACTACCGTTTATTAATTTAATAAACTTAAAAAACAAAGCAATACATATTTAAATAAAGAAATAAATTACACTAAAAACCAATCAGCATCTGTGAGTTAGAAAACAGGCAGATCCAGATAATATGTATCTGTGTATGAAGTTGTGGTTTTACAATATTGGCCATTTGAAACTGGCTGCAAATAGATATAATATTCAATTAAATTGTATTTTAAAAATATAGAATTCTCTTTTCAAATTCAGTCATTTGTTTACTGATTGGTTTTGACCACATTTGTATCCTTTTCATCCATGAGATTACGAAAAAATTACGAGTAATAATTGGAATACGAGATCCATCGCAATAGCGCCGGTAGCAATGCCGCACAAACGGTTCACAATATTAGTGGTGTGTACGGAGTGAGCAAACGAACGCTCGGTTTTGATATTGATTTGAACGCTTCGGACATGGAAATCTTTATCTACAAAATTAAATGATCCTGGTCTTTTTTTTCTCAGGCTCACCAAATCTGTTCAATATAGCAACACATAAATCTTTGTGTATCCGAAAGACTTTTTGGCGGGAACGCGAGGAGTGAAGTTGTGTGATTTGTTTTATTTTGTCTATTTAGTGTTTCTTCGGGTTTAAATGTGTAATAATGGTGGTTTATTAACTGTTTAATATCTGTGAAAGTGCACAAATGTGGGAAAATGAAACAAAGCCGCTGGACGTAACTTCTCGGGATCCTTCAAAAAGTCCACTGAAAAAATCTTAGTAAATGACCACCATTTTATTAAGATTACTAGCGACCCGCCCTCGCTTCGCTTCGGAAACATTAAAACACACATGAAACAAAAAAAAAAATTAAAAAGAGTAGCCTATGTTCATCAGGGACAATGTCGGCTTCTAATGGAAAAATATTTTTTCAAATCGGTCCAGTAGTTTCGGAGCCTATTCGAAACAAACAAACAAACAAATCTTTCCTCTTTATAATATTATTAGTATAGATATTTCACCACATATCATCTCAATTCATTTCATTTTATTTCATCTCAGTTGATTAGTGTCTCAAATTAATCATCCTTATTTCATTTCACTCCATAATATTATTTTTCATAAAAATATGAATAATATAAATTAAAATAAGACATGACTTAAAGGTCTCAGTTACCAGGTCATAAAATCTCTTATAAATATGTGTATCCGAAATCTATCAAAAATAAAAGTGAAGTTTCTGATGACGTGCCTGAAAATTTTAAACGTGGCTGACGTTTGCGTTGTTTGTCATTTCACTACTGCAGTTGTACGTTTTTGAGTTGGGGACGAGAGCAATTAAATAATTGTCGACGTGAATTAACATTAAAACGATTGTTGAATTATTAATTTGTAAGTGAAACATTTAATATTTTCACATAAACAATAGTGTAAAAGTTTCGTATAATAGATTGGCAGAAGTTTATTAACTTATCGTGTTGAAATTGCAGAATAATGGATCAGATCGCAAAATTCGTCGAGCCTGGCAAGCAATTCGCTAAGGACTCCATCAGATTAGTGAGAAGATGCACAAAACCTGATAGGAAAGGTAGGCTATGTTTCATTAACTACTAATAACTGAACATTCATTTAAGTTCGCTCGTACAATGAAACACTTGTAAATGGTAAACGTACACAATAATTCTGAGGTTTGAAAGCTACTAATTAATACTGTGCCATTTAAAGAAAGGTTAGATTTAAAAAAATATTATTTAACAAACTGATGTTTAAGACCTTAAGTACAAACAAAAAATGGCTTTGTCAAGTTAGGTTTTTCAATAATGAAGTTACTATTTAGATCACAACCATCAAAGAATATGTTTAAATTTTAAGGTTGAATAACTAACTACTTAATAATTAATAAAATACTGAAGGAAAATGTATATACTGGTATATTCATCGCTTACATTATCATAGTGAGATCCATAGGCTTAGATAACCATGCTAAGTGCATCCAGAGTTTGTTCACTGATCCATTCAATAAAAATATGTTGATGCACACTTTGTTAATTTTTAAGTGATTACCAGAACTCATAACCACTACAGTATGATGTGACCCACTTAGACTTTTGTCATTACTGTCTAAGACCATAGTAATATTACAAAAGGATTATGTGATATGGTTTTGGTGAAGTTTGGGATTGGATGAAATTCTACTTGATTCCCCTGCTTCTTCTATATTTCGCACAAGTAATGTATGCCCCAAATTCTCTTTTCTATCCTAAGCAAGTATACAATCTAATAAGCTAAAGCGAGACTTAGATCTCATGTTCCTGGGTTGAGTTGTCCACAAACTCGGGAAATATAAAATTGGTGTAAATAAAATCATGTAGTTTCTAAGGTCACTAGATTAAAGACACAATTGTTGTTTTGAAAACTGGTATAGATCGTTTTGCTGTAATAACATAAATTACAAAATGGAACCAATAGTGTGCTCCAAGGCACACATTCGTGCTATAATTCCAAAGTCGACGTGGATAAAGATTGGAAAAACAGTATTTAATACCTAGTAAGTGGAGTAGTTAAAATAACAAAATGTATATTTGTTTTCAGAATTCCAAAAGATTGCCATTGCAACAGCCATCGGATTTTGCATCATGGGCTTCATTGGATTCTTTGTAAAGCTGATTCATATCCCCATTAATAACATAATTGTCGGCTCATAGATAAATAAGTTAATTTAGACATTAATTATAATTAAGGTCACCCAAGCATGTGTGTTAGAACATCCCCTCACATATTATATTATTTACAACAAACTGTATTGTATAATTTCGTGAATAAATAAATTATTTGGTTCTTGTAATTTAGTCTTATTACTATTCAGTATGTAACGTAAGTTCAAATATGACTTTCCAACTTGCATAGTACCATAGTGGAGAAATACTATGCATGTTGGGATGTCATACTGTCCAGCATACGATTTTTCTGCCTTTGCCTGTATATCTAGTATTATATTAGCATATCGCTCATCTGATGGTGAGTGATCAGTCTAAACGTCAGCAATACCAGGGACATAAGCTGCTCTGTATGTAGTAAATAATGGTTATAAGTTTTTATTACTTGTGAAGATGTTACTGGTTGTAGGGCATCTTGTCAGCCCCAAAATACCATCACAATGCCTGTCTGCGGTGAAGCAGTCATGTGTTTCTGTTCGAAAGGTGGGGCAGCTTTGGTATTATACTATACAACTCTGTCTTTGAAGTCATGTCTCCAAGGTGGGTGCTTTAGTCCATCGGCTTCAGTAATCACACAACACCAGGTGGGCTGCAAGCTCCACTCCACTCCTAAAGTGTATTTAAGAAGCTATTAATAGTAAGTACAATGAAAGATGTTTAACTTTTTTACTTGTATTCTTTTATTGAGGCATATGATACAGTTGCTGTCAACAAAAACTCATTAAAGCTGCCATAACCCCTCGAGGTCACTAGAACAGGTAGGAAAAAATAATTAATCAACAAAAAATATTTAATAATATTTACCTTTAAAAAAGCTGCCTTTTGACATAGCGTCTTGGCTACCTGTCTAGCTATTACAAAGCCTAGGTTTTTTGCTCAAAGGTGTCCCTCACCCTCCAATATCCCAACAATAATATTTCTCTGTGGGTATCGTAAAAGGTGGGGGAGTATCAACATCTTGTCTTTTGCTATCGCAAAGTAATCATGCGTTCAAGTTTGAAAAAGGGAACAGCCCGTTAAAAGAAGTCGTGGCCGCTATAAGAAGTTATTTCCCTTGGAGGCAGAGGGCTACAGCCCACCTGATGGTGAGTGGTTACCGTGGCTCATTGACGTCAGCAATGCCAGGGACAGATGTCATCTATGTCCCGTTCTAACGGGATGACAGAATTATCTTAAACAATTCTTCAAAGCAGTCCCCAAGGACCATATTAAATTGAATGAGTAAGTCGGTGTAAAGTAATAGTAATCTGTGATAAATGCGACTCACGTCGAAGAGACATAAGTAAGTAAGGGGCAATAGATTTCTCAGGATGAAAACTAAAAAGCAGTTTGTCAACAGTTTATTTTAAATTATTTAATGCCATGTAAGTATTACAGCGAAATAAAAAAGTAAATCAAAATTATTTCCAATCAGTCTTAAATCAAAAGAATTTAAAATTTACGTTGATCTAAACAGATCCGAGAAATGGGTGGCGCATTTACGTTGTAGATGTCTATGGGCTCCAGTAACCACTTAACACCAGGTGGGCTGTGAGCTCGTCCACTCATCTAAGCAATAAAAAAAAAAAAAAATCTACTTTAAGCTAAACAAATTTTCCTTAAAAGTGTTGGAAATACGGATCATTTTCAGATGCAAATTATTGTTTAATTTTTAGCCTTTTGCATGACGTGTATGTAGAAGGCAGGGACGGGGACCTTGTCCAGCGGCTGGAAGTCTCCGTAGATGTGGTGCCGGGCTCGGTTGTCGAATGCCTCGTCCAGCATGCTCGTGAATGTTGACAGCTTATGTGGGTAGTAACGCAGACTGAACTCCCTGGAATAAAAACAAGTGCATTACAGAATTTTTAGCCTATTTCAAAGAATTTAAAATAGAGATCCAGTGTGCTTCGTGCGAGTTTTTTAACTTCTCGATCGCGTAAAAGTTAACTCAGATTTGTATGGAGTTGGAACAGCGCCCCTAGCGGCAATCAAAGCGGCTGTTCCGTTTCCATATTATGTTAACTTTCAGTTTCAGTTAAAAAACTCGAACTAAGCACACAGGTAGATATATAATCTATTTAAATAATGATGAATACCACAGCGATAGATCTCATGTTTGTAGCAGTGTCGACGATACCGCGGGTACGCCGTAAACTTTAGTACCACACGTATCACACGTTGAAACATATTTCATAGTCTTTTCATAAAAAGACATGTAGAATGACAGATAAGACACAGTCTTATGGTATGGATTTGGTAATAGATGTTGTAATAGATTTCGTAGGGGACACTGTTACTTCTTTATTTATTTATTGCTAAGATGAGGGGACGAGCTCACGGCCCATTTGGTCACCGGAGCCCATAAAAATCAACCAAAGTCAATGCCGTTGCCCATCTTGAAACATGAGTTCTAAGTCTCAGTATTTACAGTTTAACGGCTGACCCACCATTCAAACCGAAACGCATTACTGCTTCACGGCAGAAATAGGTGGGCTGGTGGTAACCGCGGGTTCACAAACGCACTACCACCAGTAATAAAAGGCTTTGTAGGCAGATGAGCATACGGTCTATCTGATGGTAAGTGGTGGTCGTTGCTCATGGACTTGAGCAATACCAGGAACACGGCTAATCCGCTGCCTACTACTGTTTGAAGAAGGACGTGTCTTAAGCGCTCGAAAAGTATTGTAGAAGGGAATCCGAAAATCGGACGGTGCGTGGAAAAAAGATTTCTGGTAGTGCGCTGTGGATGAACGCAGCAGTTTTAGTTCTGGATGAACTCTGCTCCTGTGGTGTGCGGTACCATGGTAAAAAAGAGTTCATTTTTGTTTCCCTTGTAGTAAGGCGTGTAATGCAGGCGTGAAGTACCGTTTCGCTCTGGTTTTTTTTTTGCCAATTTTTATTTATCTGTTGAGGACTCCCAATATATTGAAAGCTTACTTGGCTGTACCTACCTTAAAATAGATTAAACTAATATGCGTGCTATTACCACACAACGTCCTGGCATTAGCTTCAGAAGTCGTCCCAGTTATGCGACATTAAGAATACATGTCGGTTCCTCACCTCGCTTCCTTTAACTCTCCATCGTCGGAAGGATATACGCAGTAATCTAACATAACGAGTACAGGTTCACCACGTACGACCAGCACCGAGGTATTAATGTCTACTGGGTGCTTACTCTGAAAATCAACACAGCCTAATAAAAATCCGGATATGTGTAATAATAGAGCCCAGGACATAACAAAATTAAATGTATTTCGCCATAAAACTTGAAGCATCAAGTGGAAGTTTCAACTCTTTTTTACGATTACTGTCTGACCCTCCAAAATCAAATACTCTAGAGCAGGGCTGTCCAAACTATATACCTTTGCAGGCTAATTAAATTAACTAGAAAAGCTGGAGGGCCGCAGAAAAAAATATATCTTCAAAAACAAAATACTTTTCAGACAAAAAAGGATAATATAATAATTATTTAGGTAAAGCTACTTATAAATAGAAAATCTGCGTTAGCTCACCGCCGGTTGGCAGAGTTTCCAGAAGGCTGGCAGCATTTCCACGCTGGATAGCAATGCTAATTCTCTGTGCAAAATACGTACCGGCCTTCTGGTCTCCCGAGGCCTCAAACAGTTTTTTTTTAAGGTCCTTAAAAAAGTTTTTAGCAGATGGGCCCCAGGGGCCCAAAGTTTCCACCCCAAACGGAACAAAAATGAAGTCTTTAGAGAGATTTTCATATTTCCGTCGTTTGAGGCCTTCAGCCGTTGAAGCAGCGCTGCCAGCGTTAGAATTATATTAAGATAGCTTATCTTTTAAATGATGTCACGGGAATGGAATGTTACAAGAATAAAGATAAATTATACCAAATATTCATTATATGTTTTGACAGAGAATCCTATTATCCAAACTGTTTTCTGATTAAAACATGAAATGAAAATAAGCCGCGGGCCGTTGTCTGCGCAGCCCTGCTCTAGAGAAAAGGCCCCTACATTCTGCCTTCTTCGTATGCACTTCTATCACGGTTAGCCTTATTATTCGTGTCAAATAATTCCGGATCGTTCTTTTAAAGGGCTATGCTTGTACTTGCTGTCTCGAGTTGTAGGGACACCGACGTCTTTATTATGTATTTATGGACATGCTTAATTATTTGTGTTAAAAAATTATTATACTATGGGAAATAAGTTAAGTGTAGAAAGTTGGAAAATTCATTTATTTAACTTCAATTCAGTCAACGGTAATGGACATACAGACGATATACGCAACTATCTTATTAAATAGGACATGCTTTTCGTGGACGGGTACTTGAGAACGTTGAACCCATGAACACTGCTTCCTTACGTGTGCGGTAGTTCTGGTTCAAAATTAGCCACGAATAACCCTAAAATGAATATCAAGGTAATGCGTTTAATACCAATATCGACAATGGCGACCTCCTGCTGATCCGTGGTTACTGTTTAATTTAACTAAACTACAAAACACCCACATTAAAACACAATGAATAGTCACATTTGACATTGTGCATTGTGATTAGGTAATTGTGGTTTTATTTAGTGACCAGTGAGACCCGTTACCCTCCGACGTGAATGTCGGATATTTAAAAAAAACCAAATATTTCTTAAAACGACTCCACACCGCCTGTCTTATGTTGATCGCACTATATTTAATATAGCCTAGGTATGTGCTATTCTGATATTTAAGCTAATATTGTAAAACTTTCGTATTTATAAAAATAAATAATTAATATTTATAATTAATAACATCATCCTGGCCATGATATTCTCGTGATTAGATGGACCTTTTCTCAATCATTGTAGAGAGGTCCATAAAATGTGCTCGTAATGGTAGACTACATATTTTAATTGTATTTATATGTGTGTATGTTGTCCTTTTCTTTTATTTTTGTTACTATGTTCCTAACAGCATTTTTTTTAAGATATCATGTTACTGGCATTAGTTATATGTATTAATATTTTATCTGAAATAAATGAATTTAATAATAATAAAATGCCATAATAATGTTTCTATTTTCTTTTTAGTTGATATTGTTGTGCGTTACCCGTAGCTGATTGTTTACTTACATTAAAATAAAAAGTATGTCCCGGAGTGGTCCCACTGTTGACTATCGCGTCATAGTTCCTGTGATCAATAAACAGGAGGCCGCCTGGCTTCAGGCATTTCGCGAAGTTGCTCAGACACAGCTTCTGCATCCTTTGATCTCCGTACTCATCCAACAAATGGGCGAACGAGTTCCCGAGACATATGACGGCGTCGAACTGAGTGTTCGGTAGAAACATCTCGATGTCTTGCGGGAGTGTCTCCCAGTTTGCTTCTTCAATTACTGGAAAGGAAATTGTCCTGTTGAAGCTTATAGTTTAAGTATTTGATAGTAAGTCCTCTTGCGAGCCTGAACAGGCTGTTATGACCTTGCTTTGGGGTGGAAACAGGAAGGAAGGTTGTACCACGTTTATGAGCCCCAGTTTCAAGTGTAGGGTGAGATAATCATTAAAATTAAATGGTGTCTTCTACATTAAGCCTTTCCATTTGTTTTGTCGATGGACTCTAATAACCACCCAAAACCAAAATGCTTAAGTTAGTAGAGTTAGACAGTAGCAGTAGTAATTACTCGTGGTAGGACCGCTTGTGAGTCTGCACGGGTAGGTACCACCACCCTGGCTATTTCCGCCGTGAAGCAGTAATGCGTTTCGGTTTGAAGGGTGGAGCAGCCGTTGTAACTATACTGAGACCTCAGAACATATCTCAAGGTGAGTAAGTAATAAAAAACTCTCTAAATAATAAAAAAAAACAAAAGTGAAGAAAAAAAAAAAAAAACTATCTAGATTAGTAGAAAACAGTAAAGTTCACCCGTCATCTCGAAACTTTGTTTTTATAAAAATAAAATATATCGTAATGTAGAAATATGTCAGAAATGTGTTTTTCTTATGAATCTCTTACAAGTACTTCTTAAAACTTACCCCATTGATCATACTTAGAGTTTTGTCTCATGTCCCAACGAGCCTTGAGAGCATATTTTAGCATCTTATCAGAAGCGTCCACTGATACAACTTTAAATCCTTCATCAATTAACATTATTGAGTCTATTCTAGAAAAAAATATGGAAATAATGTTAAAACCTAACGACAGTTAGTGTCCGTGCCAGATTACAGCAAAGTCTGCTATCGCCAATTTAGGTATTGTTATGTTTTTCTCCACGGAAACAGGCGTAGATTAGTTTGGTCATTTTATGTTTTTTTCTCCACGGAGTCAGGCCTGGATTGGCGTTCGGAATTTGTTTTCTTGAATTTTATTCGTGTACGTGCAAAAAATGTAGTCATTTCCACTTGATTTGAGTCGATTTGCCTACACTCCTGCCGTTAAAAAAAAATCAGGAAGATCTCAATAGTCACGTAAAACATAGGGTAGAGGACAACTCGTGACCATGGTTGACACCGGTATGGTGTATTTGTGACGGTTTTGACGCTTTATATTATTAATCTGCCAAATGTCTTAATGTTAATGCACGCGATATAAGCGAGGTCGGGTAGCCAACCCGCTTCCTGCAACTAATTATCTACTTACCCAGTACCACATGCGGCGTCGAGAATATTCTTGCAGTTATCGAGGTCGGGTAGCCAATCAGCTTCCTGCAACTAATTATCTACTTACCCAGTACCACATGCGACGTCGAGAATATTCTTGCAGTTATTCTTCTTCAGCATACCAATCAAAAAGTCTTTATAGTACTTTGTTCTCTGATTGCTGTCTCCGATTAACAAATTGTAAGTACCAGCTGCTTTTCCATCGGCATACTGGTCTTTTACTGTCTCGATCTTGGAAGATATGCTGAGGGCACGTGAGTGAAGTTCTTGGTACGTCGGCATTGTTGGCTGGAGACCAAAAGATGTTTAAATAAACTGGAAATCTGCTTGCCGAATTACGCACATGAATATGAATTTACGAAAGCGGGATTAGTGTTCACGGTTGTAAATACTTGTAAATTTGTAAAAAGACAATGAAATCTCAGAAACCACTCGATATAATATTACTCTGTTCAAACTTTTTCATTCCTCAAAATTATTATCCTTCTGGCTACATGTGCACTTTCACGATTTTTCAAGTACACATCTAACTATCTATTATCTTCCAATTAAAGATAATAATGAGCTGCATCTCAATTACGGTCCTAAGCCTATTGAGTTTCTCGCCGGATCTTCTCAGTGGGTCGCGTTTCCGATCCGGTGGTAGATTCTGCGAAGCACCGCTCTTGCTAGGGTCAGTGTTAGCAACACCCCTAGGTTAGAGCTCGGAGAGTTCACCTACTAGCTAGGTTACGCTGGCAAAGCCTCTCAAGGCTACCAGATTAGGTAGGAAAAAAAAACATATAGTATTGTACCTATGTCAAGACCAAACTATAAACGACCAAACGAATAAACTACAATTTTTACCACACGTTACTTACTGGTTACTATGTTGACAAATGAAATTTCAATGAGATGATAATGTTGGTGGTATATACATATATTAGTCTATCATTCCGAAAAGTGTAGTTATTTATGACTGTAGCAGTTAACACTGTATCTTAAATTCTTTCAGACCAATGTAACCGCCGCGCACGGACGTACCCACAAACCACTCGATCGCCCGATCATTGTTCGTGGCACATCTGCCGCTCAAGTCTTTCTCGGAAATTTTTACATGCGCCTAATTGCGATCCGTTACCGCCCGGGAACAATAGAGCCATCTTTAGAATTCCTGGAATCCTTCTATCGTAGTCGGTCGGTTGTTCAAAGTAATTTCAAACGCTCGGTAATCCAAACGCCACCGACGTCGTTGGGACCTCACAACAAGGCTCGCGTGTTTAAGCGGCTGCCCCAGGCAGCCCCCCTAGGCACACAGCGATGGAATCGACCAACGCTTTGCTCGCGGGATTCATCTGCGAAAACTACCCGTCGATCTCATAGGAGATTTTAGCTTATAGCGCACCGCGAGTTTTTTCGCGGTGTCCGTCGCGCCCGCCGTTCCTATGTCTCCAATACTAGCTCGCAAAATTCTAGCATCGTGCATTGCAGTTTCCGTCGCGCCATCTTCTGCGGCCTCTGAAGCATCTGCACCCGCCTGTAAGTCCTCGCAACGCTCCTGGCTCCGACGGTATATCTAACCACGTTATTAAGCTTCTAGAGTATTAAGCGGTAGGCAGCGGCTTGGCTCTGCCCCTGGCATTGCTGAAGTCCATGGGCGACGGTAACCACTCACCATCAGGTGGGCCGTATGCTCGTCTGCCTACAATGGCAATAAAAAAAAAAAAAACCCGCCCAACTCATCGTGATGTTGGCATCTATTTTCAATGCCTCAATGACGAACTGTATCTATCCCGCGGTTTGGAAAGAAGCGGATGCTATCGGCATGCATAAACCCGGTAAACCCAAAAATCATCCGACGAGCTACCGCCCGATTAGCCTCCTCATGTCTCTAGGCAAACTGTATGAGCGTCTGCTCTACAAACGCCTCAGAGACTTCGTCTCATCCAAGGGCATTCTCATCGATGAAAAATTCGGATTTCGTGCAAATCACTCATGCGTACAAGAGGTGCACCGTCTCACGGAGCATATTCTCGTAAGTCTTAACCGACCAAAACCGTTGTACACGGGAGCTCTCTTCTTCGACGTCACAAAAGCGTTCGACAAAGTCTGGCACAACGGTTTGATTTTCAAACTTTTCAACATGGGTGTACCGGACAGTCTCGTGCGCATCATACGGGATTTCTTATCGAACCGCTCTTTTCGATATCGAGTTGAGAGATCCCGCTCCTCACCGCGACTGCTCACGGCTGGAGTCCCGCAAGGCTCCGTCCTCTCTCCGCTCCGCTTTAGTTTGTTTACTAACGACATTCCCCGGCCGACCCAATTAGCCTTATTTGCTGACGACACGAGCGTTTACTACTCGAATAGCAACAAGTCCCTTATCGCGAGGAAACTCTAGAGCGGCTGACTCTACCCCATGACCTGTAAGCGGGGTAAAATGTCCCTTCGGAACAAGGTGACACTGTACAAAACTTGCATAGGGCCCTTCATGACTTTCGCGAGTGTGGTGTTCGCTCACGCGGCCAGCACACACATAGACCTCCTCCAATCCATACAATCTCGCTTTTGCAGGCTAGCCGTCGGAGCCCCGTTGTTCGTGACGAACGTTGACCTACACGACGACCTGAGCCTCGAATCCATCCGGAAACACATGAAGTCAGTTTTTTTTTTTTTTTTTAATGCCTTTGTAGGCAGACGAGCATAGGACCCACCTGATGGTGAGTGGTTACCGTCGCCCATGGACTTCAGCAATGCCAAGGGCAGAGCCAAGCCGCTGCCTACCGCTTAATACTCTCCACAAGCCTCGTTTAAAGAAGGACATGTCATAGCGCTCGGGAAACACCGTGGAGGGGAGCTCATTCCATAACCGGATGGTACGTGGCAAAAAAGATCTCTGGAAACGCACTGTGGATGACCACAGTGGCTCCAGGTAGTATGGATGAACTCTACTCCGGTGGCGGGCGGTGCGATGGTAAAAACGAGACGTTGGTATCATCTCGAACAATTCCTCAGAGCACTCCCCATGGAACATGCGATACATAATACAGAGGGAACCGAAGTCCCTCCGCAGACCCAGTGGCTCCAAACGATCCGTGAGAATGGGATTATCGACAATCCGAACGGCTCTCTTCTGTATGGAGTCAAATGGAAGAAGCTTGTATTTGGGAGCCCCGGCCCAGAGATGGGAGCAGTACTCCACGCGAGGCCGGACTTGTGCTTTATAGAGCAAAAGTCTTTGTCCAGGCGTGAAGTACCGCTTGGCTCTGTTGAGGACTCCCAGCATTTTGGACGCCAACTTGGCTTTGCCTTCCAAATGACTCCGAAACTGGACATCGCTCGAAATGTCGACCCCAAGTATCCCGATACTCTCGGAAGGTTTCAGGGATACTCCTTGGAATTGCGGCGCCATGACAAAGGGGTCCTTCTTCGCAGTGAACTCGCAAACTTGTGTCTTTATCGGGTTGAATTGAACCAAGTTCAATTCACCCCATTCGGAGACTCGCCCCAGAGAGTTCTCCACTTCAGACACAAGTTTTGATCGTCTCTCTTGCACCATGATCCGAGAGAGACTCTGATGGCCGATGTATCGCGCATCCCCCGTGCTGTCATCCGCATAGCAATGCATGCCATCAATAGACAGCATGTCATTGATATACAGGATGAAAAGCGTGGGGGAGAGCACCGAACCTTGTGAAACGCCAGCGTTAATGGTCATGGTACCAGAGCAGTCACCGTCTACAACGACCGTGATGCTCCGCCCATCCAAGAAGCTAGCGATCCACTTGCAGAGACCCTCGGGGATTCCGTAAGATGGTAACTTCGATAGAAGTGCCCTATACCAGACCCTGTCGAAGGCCTTCGCGATATCAAGGCTCACAGCAAGAGCCTCGCCCTTGCTCTCCAACGCTTCAGCCCACCTGTGAGTAAGGTATACAAGAAGATCGCCAGCTGAGCAACCGTGACGGAAACCTTACTGTCGGTCACTGATCAGCTGGTGATCCTCCAGATACTTCAGGAGTTGTATATTTATTATTCGCTCCATCACCTTGGAAAGCAAGGAAGTTATCGCGATAGGCCTATAACTCGATGGGTCCGACCGGTCACCCTTCTTGGGGATAGGGTGGACGTGGGCAGTCTTCCATGAAGACGGAACCCTATTAGTGCAATAAGAGAGGCGATACAAACGCGTTAGCGCGGGCGTCAGCTCAGGGGCGCACGTTTTCAGAACCACTGCAGGGATGCCGTCTGGCCCACTCGACTTATGGAGTCGGAGCTCCCGCTTGACTGCACACTGCGTGAAGCAGATCTCAGGCAGGGAGCTATTACACCGGGGGATGTTCGGTGGTGTGGCACCCCCGTCGTCCACGGTCGAGTTCTAGGCGAAGAGTTTGACCAGAAGGTCAGCCTTCTCTTTCGCACTATAGACTGTCATCGGACTTGCGTAGTGGTGGGAGACTAGACCTGCAGAAGTTACCTTCTGCAGCCTTAGCTGCGAGCGACCAGAAAGCACGGCTCCCGACGGGATAGCTGTTCAATCGCTCGCCAATTCTGGCAACGTGCTCTGACTTGGCCTTGGCAATAGCCCTCTTATAGGACCTAGAAGCGGCGTTAAAATATCCGCCTTTCCTCTGAGGTATTAGGATCCCGACGTCTCCTGGCATCATTCCATGCCACGTATGCAGACCGCTTGAGGCGTGCAGCGTCCCGACTGGCATTGTTGTACTAGGGTCCACTGCGAGCCCCGACGGGCACCTTGGAAGAAGGAATGAACAATTCCATCCCCCGAAGCACCACGTTTTTAAGTCGGTCCGCACAGACGTCAGGATCACCAGAGGAAAAGCAGAGCCGCCCCCATGGGTAGGATGCGTAAAATTCACGCAATCCATCCCAATCTGCTGACATATACCGCCAAACTCTTCGATACCCGGTCGTCGTTCGACGACCAGGACGAGAGATTGGTATCTCAGCTCGGATAAGGCAGTGATCAGACGATCCAAGTGGAGCGTCGACCACCACTCTGTATCCGGCCGGATCGGTGGTCAGCAGAAGGTCCAACAGAGAGGGCTCGTGCCCCTCAATATCTGGGACACGGGTGGGCTGTGTTACCAGCTGAGTGAGGCCGTAGGACAAGGCGAAATCGTAGGCAGTCCGACCCGGGAGGTCAGTGGTTCTGGACCCCAACCACTCTTGGTGGTGAGCGTTAAAGTCTCCAAGAACCACCACCTCCGCAGAAGGGTACTGCTCAAGCACGCGGTTAGTCCCCTCTTGCACATGCTCTATCAGAGCTGAACCTGCATCACTGCTGTGGGACTTGTACAGGCACACATAGATTCGGGTACAACCCCCGTGATCTACGTGCAGCCACAAGAGGGACAAGTCCCGTTGTTCGAGGCCACGAAGACGGCGACAACAGACATCAGCCCGGACGAATACACACACACCCCGGCTTTACGCAGGAAGTTGTGCTCCAATACGTAGCCGGGGTATTCAAGGTATGAGGTATCATCCGGAGCAGATATCTGCGTCTCCGTTAGAAAAAGTAGGGCAGGCTGCACCGTCTCAAGGTGGTGGTGTACGGCGTCAAGGTTGCTATGTAGGCCCCTAACATTGCTGAAATCCACGTTAAATGTGGAATGGGGAGTCGCCGATAAAACCCTATTTCTTTTTCGGACTGTCATGAATTTTGTTTTGTTGGGAGAGTGGGATTAGGAGAGGTAGGACGTTCGAGGCGAAATCAAGGCAATACCTGAATAAAGCGCGGAACACAGTGTATGTTCAACCACGGGTTGCGTGAGAGACTGACGCAGGGCATGGAAGGGCCCCCAGTCCACCCTGCGTACGATCGCCGGGATCCACTCCGGTCTCCGACTCCGGCACGGCGACCGCACGACAGGATTTTACACCGGTTGGCGGGACAGCTTCCCGGGGCGGAGTTTAGTAGTGACACCCGGGTTTAGGTCTCCTACTGACCGGCGGGCGGCGGCGAATACCGTTTCACTGGATCTCCCTATACCCCCGTCAACCAGTCACGTCCCGCGAGCTCGCACACACTTCTATTCCGCAAGTTCCAGGCATCACCAAGACTCACCCCCAACAAGGAAGGGGAAAGGGAAGGAATAGAACTGGCTCTCCAACCCACACACCGGAACACAGCTAGGCTATTTGGCGGCGGACTCTAGTTGGAGGGTGGTCGCCAGCCAGTCGAACTACGTCCTACCACCGGTTTTGTTTTTGGCTCCCGTTTAGCACCACCCAGGGGTCACTTGTAGGGAAACGCGGGTTAAGCCTACGGAAGCGGGAAGCACCAACCCCCTTAAACCTACGGAAGCGGGAAGCACCAACCCCCAAACCTACGGAAGCGGGAAGCACCAACCCCTACTTCAATAAGGCTGTGCGTCATGATAATCGCCATATCGTTGCCGCCACTGACTACTTCCCGAATCCTGATAAGACAGGAGCCAGTCACCGTCGACGCCCTAGACACGTCCTTACGGATCCATCAGATCCAATAACCTTTGCATTAGACGCCTTCAGCTCTAAGGCTTACGGACCCCGGTAACCCTAAACATGGAACTCGACAAAGAGTTCGACGTGCAACCTAACACATGCATCAGCCCGCTGAGTTTCTCGACGGATCTTCTCAGTGGATCGCGATTCCAATTCGGTAGTAGAATCACTCGTGAAGCAGCTGCTTTTGAGTTGTTAGGTCTTCTTCGGAGGCGCTCAGGTAGCTGTTAGCAAATCCCATCCCTCCTGGCTGAGCCTTTACTTGCCCACCTGTCCTGGTGAAACTGGAAAGGCCTCAGGCCTAATCATAAAATATAAAAAAATCTCAAATTCAGCACACCGAACCCATGGCGCATCTGATGTTAGGTAGTTAATGAATTTTTGACACCAATTTTCCGTACTTGTTTTTTAATTCCAATTCAGGTTATCTATCTTAATATGTTAATATTGAAGAAATACAGGTTTTATCTATTGAGATTAAGTTAATAAACAACACTTCTTTGAACTATTTAAACGTTTTCTTTTTATTTAGCAATTCATACACAGCATAAATAAAAGATGACAAGAAGGAAGGAAGTACAAAGTGGCGCCATTTGGCGTTACACTATAAATAAGAGCAAGGCATACAGCCCAAAATCAATAAAATTTTATCCAATATGGTCTGGTTTATATACGAATTTAAAAAAATGGGATGACAAAAAGTGCCATAATACCGTAATACTACAACATTGATTGGTGCTGAGGTTGTTACGTACTCGTTAGCTGATGCCACGGGTGACATCCGCCCATGTCCAGGTAATGCCCGTGAATGCTTGAGGTAAGTTTACAATATAAGGCTGTTTTTTTATCGGGCAGGGGGCCTAACCTCACACCATTATATTACAACGCGCTAGAATGACGGTACCGTTTTTTTTTTTTTTTTATTGCCCTTGTAGTCAGACGAGCATACGGCCCACCTGATGGTGAGTGGTTACCGTCGCCCATGGACTTCAGCAATGCCAGGGGCAGGGCCAAGCCGCTGCCTACCGCTTAATACTCTCCACAAGCCTCGTTTGAAGAAGGACATGTCATAGCGCTCGGGAAACACCGTGGAGGGGAGCTCATTCCATAGCCGGATGGTACGTGGCAAAAAAGACCTCTGGAAACGCACTGTGGATGACCGCAGTGGCTCCAGGTAGTATGGATGAACTCTACTCCGGTGGCGGGTGGTGCGATGGTAAAAACGAGATGCCGGTATCATCTCGAACAATTCCTCAGAGCACTCCCCATGGAACAAACGGTACAAAATACAGAGGGAACCGAAGTCCCTCCGCAGCCCCAGAGGTTCCAAACGATCCGTGAGACCGGGATTATCGACAATCCGAACGGCCCTCCTCTGTATGGAGTCAAATGGAAGAAGCTGGTATTTGGGAGCCCCGGCCCAGAGATGGGAGCAGTACTCAACGCGAGGCCGGACTTGTGCTTTATAAAGCAAAAGCCTTTGTGCAGGCGTGAAGTACCGCTTCGCTCTGTTGAGGACTCCCAGCATTTTGGACGCCAACAACAACGACCGTGAACCGTGCTTGTCGGTAGGCGTCGACCGACCAGCGTCAGAGCGGAATCCAAACAGAACAGACGCTCATACAATTTGCCAAGACACATGAGGGGACTGCTCAGGCGGTAGCTGGCGGGGTGATCTTTAGGATTTTACGCGGCTTATGTGTGCTGATAACGTCACACTGCGGGAAAGATGCAGTTCGTCATAGCGGTATTGAAAATAGTTGCCAACATCAGGATAAGTTTGGCAGGTTGAAGCTTAATAACGCGACGGCATACGAAGTCGTCGTGGCCTAAAGGATAAGACGTCCGGTGCTTTCCGTGTTGAGCGATGCAACGGTGTTTGAATCCCAGGCGGGTACCAATTTTTCTAATGAAATACGTACGCAACAAATGTTCACGATTGACTACGACTTAGAACGAACAACATCGTGCGATAAAAATCAAATCCGCAAAATTATAATTTACGTAATTACTGGTGGTAGGACCTCTTGTGAGTCCGCACGGGTAGGTACCACCACCCCGCCTATTTCTATCGTGAAGCAGTAATGCGTTTCGGTTTGAAGGGCGGGGCAGCCGTTATAACTATAGTGAGACCTTAAAACTCATATCTCAAGGTGGGTGACGGCATTTACGTTGTAGACGTCTATGGGCTCCGGTAACCATTCAACACCAGGTGGGATGTGAGCTTGTCCACCCATCTATGCAATAAAATATAAAAATAAAAACGAGCAGCCGACCTAATAACGAGAGGTTATCGTCTCATGGACGTCAGCTATATCAGAGACACAGTCAAGTCGCTGCCTACCGCTGGTTACTCTCCCAGACCTCGTTTGAAGAAGGACACGTCATGACGCTTAAGAAACACCGGTGCGTGACAAAAGAGAACTCTGGAAACACACTGTGAATGAACGCAGCGGTTCCAGGTAATGTGGATGAACTTTGCTCCGGCGACGGGCGGTCTGATGGCAAAATGTGGTGACGGAATCATCTCCAATAATTTCTTAAAGCAACCCCCATGTATCATACTAAATTGATTAAGTTAGTCAGTGTGAAGCAATAGTAATTTGTGATAAATGCGACTCATGTTGAACACACATAGGTAGGCAATAGATTTTTCAGGATGAAAACTAAAAAGCAGTTTGTCAACAGTTTATTTTAAATTATTTAATGCCATGTAAGTATTACAGCGAAATAAAAAAGTAAATCAAAATTATTTCCAATCAGTCTTAAATCAAAAGAATTTAAAATTGACGTTGATCTAAACAGATCCTAGAATCTACTTTAAGCTAAACAAATTTTCCTTAAAAGTGTTGGAAACACGGATCATTTTCAGATGCAAATTATTGTTTAATTTTTAGCCTTTTGCATGACGTGTATGTAGAAGGCAGGAACGGGGACCTTGTCCAGCGGCTGGAAGTCTCCGTAGATGTGGTGCCGGGCTCGGTTGTCGAATGCCTCGTCCAGCATGCTCGTGAATGTTGATAGCTTGTGTGGGTAGTAGCATAGACGGAACTCACTGGATTCGGGGAATAAATACATAGAGAATAAATGTGTACCAGATGTAAATTCTATTATTATTATATTTTTTTATTGCTTAGATGGTTGGAAGAGCTGACAGCCTACCTGTGGTTAAGTGGTTACTGGAGCCCATAGCCATCTACGACGTTAATGCGCCACGCACCTTGAGATATAAGTTCTAAGGTCTCAAGTATAGTTACAACGGCTGCTCCACCCTTCAAACCGAAACGCATTACTGCTTCACGGTAGAAATAAGCAAGGCGGTGGTACCTATCCATGCGGACTCACAAGAGGCCCTACCACCAGTAATTACGCAAATTATAATTTTGCAGGTTTGATTTTTTACACGATGTTATTCCCTCACCGTGGAAGTCAATTGTGAACATTTGTTGAGTACGTATTTCATCAGAAAAATTAGTACCCGCCTGTACTGCCGCCGGGATTCGAACACCGGTGTATCGCTCACACGAATGCACCGGACGTCTTATCTTTTAAGCCACGACGACTTTATTAACTACGAACTATTGAAAATCCCTACATAACACACAAACTGTTTTTCATCGAATGTTTCAATGTATGTAGATATTGTATGTAGCATTTGGAGAATTCCTTTGCGTCTCGCTAGCCGTATTTAACAAATTATTAAAATTTTGTAATATTGTCACTGTAGTGTTGTTTGGGTCATGTCAACCCATAATAGATCACTTGAACATATAATACTCAAAAGCCTCCTAGCTCAGAGTTTCTCGCCGGAGCTTCTCAGTGAATCGAGTTTCCGATTCGGTGGTAGATTCTGCGAAGCACTGTTCTGGCTAGGGTTCGTGTTAGCAACACTTCCGGTTTGAGCCCCGTGAGCTAACCTACACATTAGGGTGAAGCTGAAATAGCCTCTCGAAGCTATCAGCATAGGTAGGAGAAAAATAAATAAAAAATAGTCTCAATTAGACTAGCCTAATTTCAATTATATTAATACAGTAATATAGGTTCTCACCTCTTTTCCTGTTTGCTCCCATCGTTTGAAGTATCTATGCAGTAGTCTAATGCGACGAGTTCAGCTCTACCTCGTACGACCAGAACCGAGGTCTTGATATCAACCGGGTATTTGCACTGGAAGGTATTAAAATTTACGTTAGTAACGCTATCTATGTTAGACGTGGAGATAAATGGCACACAGCACGTAACATAACTAACTAGAGGACATGTAGCTGACTTGTAAGATTTTCACTGCTGCAATAAAAAGTGTGGTTAGCGTTGCTCGTGGATATCAACAGTAGCAATGGCACAGCCAAGCCACTGTACAATGGAGCGCTTTTCTCAAAGTTATCTTTTCAAGAAATACTAGTCTTACCGCTTGAGATGTGCCGCTTTTACGATGCAAATTTTGCGAAACACACTGCAGGTCAGAGCAGTGGTTTCAGGAAGGATATTTGCTTTGGTGCCAGGGAATGCAATAGTAAAATGAAAATTTTTTTTATTGCTTAGATGGGTGGACGAGCTCACAACCCACCTGGTGTTAAGTGGTTACTGGAGCCCATAGACATCCACAACATAAATGCGCCACCCACCTTGAGATATAAGTTCTAAGGTCTCAAGTATAGTTACAAGTATAGAAATGCATTACTGCTTTGCGGCAGAAATAGGCAGGATGGTGGTACCTACTCGTGCGGACTCACAAGAGGCCCTACCACCAGTAAATACGCAAATTATCGTTACCGTGATATCCAACTCCTTCTTTGACTTTTCCGTAGTCAGTTAGGTCTTTGTACGAGGGCTGCACTAAAATAATCGGGAATGGAATATTTCCACTGTTCCTGTTGTAGGTGTTTCTACTATATTTATGTATATTAGTTCATATTATTTATTAATTTACATTGCACACCTACTCAATATTTAATATTATATCATATTTAATTACGTATTCTATAACACACTCTCATACAGTACATAAATACGCCAAACAATCATACATTCACAACACTACTCAAAATTATATTATTTACACAAGCATAGTCGGGCGCAACCGCTAGTATGCGGCAAAGACCCCGACTATGTATAACTGCGTACGTACTGGTCGTCGCCTGCGCCACGACTCGGCCGCCGCTCGCGGCCAGTCGGGTTTGATCAACGCTACGCTAAGACTGTGTCACTCCTCGACTTACGCGTACTCTGTTGCTTCGTTACGATTTATTGCTTTCGTCTATTTTGTATTATTGTGTTTGAACTTGCTACCGCTTTATCTGTGCCTTCTGTACTCCGTAATTTCTCCTTCTAAATATCGCTATACTATTTGAGATTGGAAATAAACTGTCCATCCAATTACGGACTCGTTATTGTGCCGCCCGGCACTGGTGACCTTACCACCACCACCAACGACAACCAAACCTGTCATATTAAAACCTTTTTAATTTTTTTTTTTTTTTTTTGCTTAGATGGGTGGACGAGCTCACAGCCCACCTGATGTTAAGTGGTTACTGGAGCCCATAGACATCCACAACGTAAATGCGCCATCCACCTTGAGATACAAGTTCTAAGGTCTCAAGTATAGTAACGAAAAGTAATTGAAAACTCCTTGGTTTTAAAAATCGAATACCATTCATTTATTTAATAAAAGATTCTCGGTCTTGTCACGAGGTTTTGTCAAACTTGTTTAGTCGTTGAGAAAATGGAATTGACTCGAGAAAATTCAAGAGCGATGATTTATTACGACTTTCGAAGTTGTTTAACACAAAAACAGTGTGTTGACCGGATGATTTCTGCATTTGGTGATGAAGCCCCATCCAAAACCACAATTTATCGCTGGTTTGCTGAGTTTCAACGTGGACGTGTCAAGCTCAGTGATGATCCCCGTCAAGGTCGTCCAAAAACTGCAGTCACCCAAGAAAAAGTTGATGCTGTGCGTAAGCTGATTGAGGAAGATCGACATGTGACATACCGCGAAATTCAGGCAACTTTAGACATTGGCATGAATCGAATACAAATAATCTTGCATGAACAATTAGGTGTAAAAAAGTTGTTTTCCCGATGGATACCGCATTCGCTCTGTGAAGAGCAAAAAGCGGCTCGCGTTACTTGGTGCGTCAGAACTCTCGAAAGATTCCACTCAAGATCCTCAAATGTGTTTACAACATTGTATCAGGTGACGAATCCTGGATATACGCGTACGAACCCGAAACAAAAAACCAGTCATGAGTTTGGGTGTTCGAAAATGAGTTAAAGCCAACAAAAATTGTTCGTTCACGGAGTGTTGCAAAAAAAACGGTGGTGGCCACGTTTGTCTCCAAAACCGGCCATGTTACGACTATTCCTCTTGAGGGACAAAGAACGGTTAATGCAGAATGGTATGCTAGCATTTGTTTGCCACAGGTCGTTTCTGAACTCCGTAAAGAGAACTGCAACCGCCGCATCATCCTCCATCACGACAATGCGAGTTCTCACACCGCGCACAGAACAAAAGAGTTTTTAGAGCAAGAAAACATAGAATTATTAGACCATCCGCCGTACAGCTTCGACCAAAGCCCTAATGATTTCTATACTTTCCCTAAAATAAAGAATAAATTGCGTGGACAGAGATTTTCATCACCTAAAGAAGCTGTGGACGCCTACAAAACGGCCATTTTGGAGACCCCAACCTCCGAATGGAATGGTTGCTTCAATGATTGGTTCCATCGTATGGAAAAATGTGTCAAATTTCGCGGAGAATACTTCGAAAAGCAATAAATACATTTTTAAATAGTAATGTTGTGTCACTTCGTTAATTCCAGAAATTTTCAGTGCCGCCTATGTACCCTGGACTTACATTATAATAAATTGAATGCCCCGGAGTGGCTCCAGTGTTGATCATCGCGTCATAATTCCTGTGGTCGATAAACAGGAGGCCGCCTGGCTTCAGGCATTTCGCGAAGTTGCTCAGACACAGCTTCTGCATCCTTTGGTCTCCGTACTCATCCAACAAATGGGCGAACGAGTTCCCGAGACATATGACGGCGTCGAACTGGGTATCTGGTAGAAACGTCTCGATGTCTTGCGGCAGTGTCTCCCAGTTGGCTTCTTCTATGACTGGAATGAAAAATACGACTAAGTACGTATGATGCGTGTCTCAAAACTGGAGCGTAGATGTTATTAGTTAGTTAGTTAATAGAAAATAGATTTTAAGTAGTGGCTAGAGTCCACAGACTTCACAGCCTAAATGCTGGCTTGAGACATGAGGTCGAATCCAACTTGAGTTATGAGGTAGAAGTTTCAATAGCACTGTAACAGTGACTGGTCTACTCCTTCAATAGGAACAAATGAGTGCTTTGCAGCAAAAAATCCAGGATGTTGGTAAGCACACGTGCGTGCCGCAAAGCTAATCTAAGAGCCATTTATTTCCACAGTTTCGAAGTCGTCTTGGTCTAATAGACAAGACGTCCGGTGCATTTGTATCTTGCGATGCAACGGTGTTCGAATCCCGGCCAGTACCGATTTTTCCAATGAAATACGTACTTAAGAAATGTTCACGATTGACCTCCACGGTGAAGGAATAATATCGTGTAATAAAAATCAAACCCGTAAAATTATAATTTGCGTAATTACTGATGGTAGGAGCTCTTGTGAGTCTGCACCATCCTTTCTGTTTCTGCCGTGAAGCAGTAATGCGTTTCGGTTTGAAGAGTGGGGCAGCCGTTGTAACTATACTGAGACCTTAAAACTTATGTCTCAAGGTGGGCGGCGCATTTACGTTGTAGATGTCTATGGGCTCCTCCTCCTCCTCGCGTCGTTTTCCTCATTACTGAGGGTCGTGACTCCCGCGCTGCATCAGTTTCTCCCGTACGATTTCCCTCCATCTGCTGCGATCCTTAACTTCATGAAGGGCATTGTGGAAGTTGATGCTTAAAGAAGATCGTATTTGGTCTGACCATCTCGTGGAACTGCGGTCTCTGGGACGTTTGCCATCTACCTTTCCTGGGCCTATGGGCTCCAGTAACCACTTAACTCCAGGTGGGCTCGTCCACCAATCTACGCAATAAAAAAAGAAAGACAACAATTTGTACTTCAATCATCGGAGTCGTTCTTTAACACGTATGAGATATGCACTTACTTGGAAATTTTGGGCAAGAGGAGATTTTTGTTTCAGGACTCGCAACTCGAGTTATATTTTACTTATATGGTCGCCGACGCTTTTTACGTGGAATTTTGTTTTGCCTTTAAATTCTTAAATAAAACTCACCCCAATCATCATATTTGGGGTTCTTTCTCTTCTCCCAGCGAGCTTTGAGAGCGTGCTTCAACATCTTGTCCGAAGCATCAACCGACACCACTTTAAAACCTTCATTCACCAGCATCATGGAGTCTATCCTGAAAGCAATAAAACGAACGAACATAATTTTTGTACGGCAAGGCTTACGTTGAAGGATATGATATCTACTGGCAGAAAATAAGCCACCACACTCGTGATCTAGCGATAGGACTTTCAAGAATCGTAGATGATAAGACTATACAGCCTACAGATTCCATACATGAATACACCACCCTGCAGTTATATAAAGTCCATGGCTTGAGAAGGAGACAGGCATGGCGTCAATGGACGGGGAAGAGGAGTTCAGAGACGCGATGCAGGCAATAGTACATTGATGGGATAGGGATGAGATGTCCTACTTTTTCCCGCGGTGCACATACTTTTTTTCTCCTACCAGGCCTACATAAGAAACAATTGAGCTGTTTTTTTATTTTTAAATAAACTTCTACTAATTGAATAAGAACTGTCTGATGAACTCATCTTTGTTTAAAACTTCAGTATTAAATTTTATTGCCTTTTGTTTATTTCACTTTTACACTAAACACAATATTGCAAATTACCCGAGCACAACAATGGCGGAGAATTTTAGGTGCGTGAGAGCAGACGTAGACACTAACGCGCATGCGCACTTTTCAGTACCCAGGGCGGAAAAGTTACACTTTCTTCCCTGTACAGCGGGAGGAAAACCGAAATTTTCGGCGTAGGTAGGAGAAAAAATATAATTTTAGAAAACGCATTAGATAATGCAGTATCACAGGAAATAAGCATATCTATTCGCCCGATGGTGGATGATGGAATCTCCTGACATAATTCCTCAGAGCGTAATTTGACTAACATAAATGATTTATTAAGTACTACAATGTTACTATTCTCCTACCAAATAAATGCATTCGCGGATTCATCAATTAGTTCATTCGTCAATCTCTCGAAGCGCATGTTTCCCTTAAGTTAATTATGTAAACGATGAACAATGATAACATCGATTTCGTCAGAAGGGTCACGCACTATCTCGTGACCCGCTGCTGACAACGTTGTTGTTGACAGATAAAAGTTGACATGACTTCAGCTGAGCACCGGAGTGCCTTATCACGATTATCCAAATAATTTATAATAATATTGGAACAGTTAGGTAACGTGGTAACAGCAGTGTTGTGATGTGTGTAGACCAGCGATCGGAGAACAATTAGCAAAAATTTAATTATTTTTTTAGGTTCGTGCGTCTGATTGTGTCTTTTTAACTGCATATCTGTGTGAACGGGCTCACTCTCCACCTGATATTAACTGGCTATCGGAACACACGCACATCACAGAGTGAATTTTACCACTCACCTTAATATATAAGGTTGAAATTTTCAACGTATTCTAGGTGGAAGACATATTTTCAGTCCGCACTGGTAGGTACTACCACCCCGCCTATTTCTGCCGTGATGCATTACGGTTTAAAATAGGACAGCCTTTTTATTATTGAACGGGGACTTAGACTTCATGTCTCAAGGTGGGTAGCAGCATTTAGGTTGTTCATTTCTATGGGTGACCACTTAATACCAGGTGGGCCGTGAGCTCGTTTAACAGACTAAGCAAAAAAATATTACTTAACTAGCTATTCGGGATTTTCTGATTTTTAGCTATTTAGATATTGTCATAGTTAATAGCAGGATCTTAGTGAATAGTATCCACAGTAAGCTGTCAACAGTTTGATTTAAGGTAAAATCGATACTTCATTTTTGACAAATACAAATTTCTGTCCAAATAAGGTTTACGTAATTTTTCCAAGTGTGACATCCAAATAAGATGATAGCATTCAAAGACGTGGCAGATTATTCGCGGTCAAGGTCAATGAACACACGAGAGATATAAATCAGAAACAAACAAGTAAACTGTTAATTACGAAACACATAACTTCAAATTCATAAATTGTTCGATCACTTGGTCGAATATTATTTATTTATTGAGAAGTTTATTTTATCAGCGTTAATTTGTTGTTGGGTAGTAACTATTATCGTAGTCTATAGAGACCACGATATTAATGCTGCCGCAAAGTTACGAGTTCGTAGTTATCATAGCTTTTGAAATTAAATAGCGTCTATCATACGAACAGCTTAGTTCTTTGCGCAGTAGACGGACTGTGGTACTGAATCGCACAGGCCCGTGCCGTGCCGCCTACGAATTATATGAATTCTACCGGTTCAATTTGACCATGCGACGACATTCGTGAACAAGTATTAGAAAGAATATCTGCCCGTACATAACCATGGCATACCTAATCGTTTACAAGTGACCCTAGTAACGTAAATATTTTGTGGAGACAGGAAAGGGTTTAGTTAAAAAAACAGTGTAATTTGTCTACTTATAAGATGTACTTAACACACCAGGCTTAGGGACCCCGGTAACCGTCCTCGCCGAACTCGGCTAAGAGTATGACGTGCAACCTAAGCCATGCATCAGCCCGCTGAGTTTCTCGTCGGATCTTTTCAGCGGGTCGCGATTCCGATCCGGTAGTAGGTTCATTCGCGAAGCAGCTGCTCTTGATTTCTTAGGTCTCCTTTGGAGGCGCTCAGGCAGTTAGCAAATCCCACCCTTCCTAGCTGAGGCTTTGCTCGCCCACCTGTGCTGGTGAAACCGGAAGGGCCTTCGGATCACCAGTAAACTCAGCTTCCTAAAAAACAAAGAGATCTACTCACCCAGTACCACAAGCGGCGTCCAAAACAGTCTTGCAGCCGTTGTTCTTCAAAAGACCGATCAAGAAGTCTTTGTAGTTCTGCGTTCTTTGATTACTATCTCCGATGAACTTGTTCCATGTTTTTGCCGCTTTGCCGTCAGCGTACTGATCTTTTACACCCTCGGAGGGAATACCCAAGGAACGCGAGTGGAATACCTGGTCCGCTGCCATAATTTACTGCAAAGGCAACAGCATCATTGAGACATGACTGGCTAACAATTCTTTTGGCGAATCCCCTCCCACATGCGCTCGGTAACGATACGACGACAGTGTCGTGAAAAACAGTCGTATCGTTTTCAAATCAGATGTAGACATTGTAAAACTTTTAGGTATAGTTACTGTGTATTTATTTTTATACAGATAAAAATATTTATGTCCCTGTGTTTTATGTTATTTTATCAGGGAGTCGAGCGTAAGGCTGTAAGTTAGAAATTAGATAAGCAGTTTCAAAAAAAAATTGTCATTTAATAGACGCTTAATTAGACTACATTGAAATGATTCAGAACTTTAAAAATTCAATTTGAAAAATTCGAGAGACGAAAGAAATGGAATCTTGTTATTTTAAAACGGAATCACTACTGTATCACATCTTTGGTAGACCTGATCCTCTTGCGGTCGATGTGTATGTACATATGAAAAGGGACTAACAGCACGCGGTTACCGTCACAAATGCACTGACAGTGCCAGTAATAACCAAAACACAGTGCATCGTCGTAGGACTCTGTGTATCTCTATTAAATAAATCAAAAGAGAGGTGAGGAGACTTGAATGCTAGAATTTTGCGAAGGGATTCAATCAAAGAGTCCAAATGCAGAGTGAATACTTGGAGATATTCGACAAAAAAAAATTTACATTATTTCTTTTTCATTTCAATAACTTATGAAGTCTTCGTGACCTCGTATCTTCCAAGCATTTTTCTGATCAAATAGTTAGATAGGGCCGTGAGCTCTTCCAATCAAACTTACTCATTATAGAAAAAAAAACGAAAATTTCTTAAAAGTTTCACATAAGTTGCCGGCGACGCAAACGACGTTTCTAATTTTAATGACGCAACAACGAATCAAATCGAATCTTTAAACACGTTCATTGTAAATAAATACATTATGTCATTGTGTGCAACTAAATATACATGTTTTTACAATAAATGAAAATATGAAAAAAAGCACGTTCACTGCTATTGATATTATCTAATAAAAACCAATGGTAGATACGGCTCTGACCAACAAAACCTAAGTTGTAATCTTCCAAGTATGGCGCGCTGTATTAAACAATGACGTCAATGTTCACGTTTGCCATACACATTTCAACACACAGTTTGCGGAAAAGGAATTAGAGCATCCCGTATCTCATTAAAAAACTTTAAGTTTGTAAAATAAGTGTTTATATCACGATTAAAATTGTATTTTTCAATAAACGCATTATTTTAAATCGAATTCATCCATGGTCATTCCCGTGCGTAGCATTCGATCATTTACCGGACTATCGAAGAAGGGTAATGTTTTTCGAGCGTATTTTTATGCAGATATGTAAAGCTGAATCTTAGGAAATAATAATCATCATCATCAGCCCAGAGTCGTCCACTGCTGGGCATAGGTCTCTCCCAATCCACACCACTGAGCCCGGTCTTCGGCTCTTCTCATCCAATTTGATTATCGAAGTATAAATTATAATCAAAGAAATAATCAAAGTACTTTAAAATAGCTTAACAGTAAAACATGACTTCGATAAATTAGTTGCATTCAAACTTTGCATAAAACTCGTTGTCACTCAAATTGCCATAAGTGCACAGGATAATAAAATAAAATACCATTACTGAGAGCAAGACAAGCAATTGGAAAAAATATCACTAACGTTTAGTAAAATGATCAAAATGAAGACTATACGAGCTTTAGTTTTAGCGTTTGTTACCAACTTTTATTTTATTTAAAGCGGCGGAATCGATCAGCTGTTCAGAATCATTTACTAAGCTACTATTTTATTTTGTTTGTAGTGGGTTTTTTTTAAAAAACAAACTCACAAATGCGTTGACACGCGCCCGTTGCGCTTCTGTGGCGAGACTAAGCGACTGCGAGCTTTGTAGCGACTGTCAACATAAAATAACTAAGTCATTCTCCTCGTGCACTCGTCTGAAGCACTCATAACCCAACACGCGTTATCTAACATTATTACAACAATATAGCACACGCAACACGCCACTAATACGCGGATGAAATTCATCATACGACACGATTCCTTGGACGATTTAATAAACTAGTCCACTTTTTTGTGCAATCAAATATTTGTTGATTTTCAAAATAAAGCCATCACTTTCCAAAGCATCCACTGTAGACTATATGCTGTAAAAATACTACTAAAATAACACTAATTGTAACACAGTATTCCACTCTTTCTAGTTAAGTTGATGGCACATTGTGAAATTGGACATTGTGTCTATCAAATACACATATTGTAGTTATTATTTTCGTAAAACGTTATTTTTCTTGCATAAAATACATAAAAAATTGACGCTGTTTAAATAAAATTTATTCCGTCTACAAATAAAAAATACTTTTTTGTGTAAAGTTTAAATGATTGTTATCTAATGATTTTTCCTTTTTTGTATAATGTCTCGATTAATGCCGAATTAAAATTACTATAGTTTTCTTTTCAGTTTGTTTGTTAGTTTTTATATATTTTTGTTTAATATCTAAGATGAGCGATAAGTATATAAACTAAAATTAATAACAACCGCTGATATTAAAAAAAAACTACGCAAACTATTTCCACCGCGAAAGAGTAATGTGTTTTGGTTTGAAGGACGGAAAAGCCATTACACCTGTGCATTATACTATCTAATTGAGATTTAGACCCACAGCTATGTGTTTAGACCTCATTTCGAAAAATAGGTTTTTCGATATGGACTCCTGTAGCCATATGATACGAGGTTGGCCGAACACTAGCCTATTGCATTTTTTTATTGCATACCTTTACAAAATATTTAAAAATACTCTATCAAAATAAAAACCTATTTTTTATGTAACAATTATTATTACTAAAGCACCTAATCTCTTGCGAGAGTGTAATGCAACCGATAAAATTGTGTTCACATATACATATAGCTAAGTTATGTAATCAAGTCACGTATCTTTGTTTCCGAAATAAACGTTTTGTTAACTAAGTAGATACATGTGACGATTTAAGTTCATTAAAAGAGATCTGTTAATCCCTCAGGCAGTCGTGTAGGCATTCTGATTCGAAGACAGTCTTTGGCTTCTGTAGTCTAGAGGAAGCTATAGGTACTGCGCTGATGTTGTGACCGCAATTAAAAGGCTTTCAAAAGGAGACAATAGGGCCAATGAATCAAGCGTTTTCTGTTAATTGTTTATTGTTAAGTTCATTTTAAAACCTGTTGTCGATTAATCAGGTGGATATTTTTTTTTTATATTCCTTTCCGTAAGGGGAAAATCGCCAATTGACTTTTGCTAGTCAAGGTACTGCCACTCCCGTGCCAAGCAGACCGCAAGCACGTGCTCAGAGATTTTCAATCGGAATCCCGATCCACTGAGTAGATCCGACGAGAAACTCAGTGGGCTGTCTATGGGTCAGTTCGCTCTTCGGATTCTTCGTCGTAATCGACGAGGACGGTGACCGCTTGAAGCTTGAGAGGGGCTTGTAAGGGGCCTAAAAGCACCGAGAGTGAATGCGGGGGATCCGACAAGACATGTTTCGGGCGATGGTGGCTTTGCGTTACCCCGTCGCGGTCGAACAAGTAAATATTCACGAATGACTTCCACGGTGAAGAAATGAAAGAAAGAAAAAAGAATTGATAATTAAAAATCAAATCCGTAAAAAAATTAATTTGCGTAATTGCCGGAGGTAGGGCATCTCGTGAGTCCGCATGAGTGGGTACCACCACTCCGCTCGTTTCTACCCTGAAGCAGTAATGGGTTTTGAATTTTAGGGTAGGGCAGCCGTTATACTATAAAACTGTTATGTGTATCGGAATCTTCTTGTATGGGTTGCCCACTGAGTTTCTCGCCGGATTCTTTCAGTGGGTCGCGTTTCCGACCCGTCGGTAGATTGTGCGAAGCACTGCTCTTACTAAGGCCAGTGTTAGCAACAGTCTGGTTTCAGCCCCGTGAGCTCACCTACACGTCAAGGAGAAGCTGAAATAGCCTCTCAAGGCTATCAGCATAGGTAGGAAAAAAAAGTATAGGTTGATGTATCATAAGAAAACATTAATTCAGACCTCGAAAATACACCTATACCTACTTTATTACAGATACTGCCAATAGTCACGGCCAATAGAATACCGAGGCAATCAATTAATTGAATTAAAAGATCGACTTAATTAAAGCACCATAGTATTGGTACAATGTGTTGTGGCTGCGTATGTAATTAATTAGACATACATGAATTCGCTTCGTCAGTTCACTTAACGTAACAGCCAGATCAAACTGGTTTTCACTGATTTATGTTGATGTGATAATATTGATGTAGAGCAGACATAGAGCTCTAGCTGTCTTCGTAGAATTAATCAATCACTTCTGATTTGAAAAAGGTCATAACCTCAGAATCTAGTTTTTCGATTTTAATTATATATTTAGTATAGATATATAAATCTACAGTGGTTTTTACGGATGTTCCGTTATACCTACTGAACCATGCATCCGATTTACTTGAAACTTGGTATCCATGTAGAAAATACATGTACTTAATGGATAGGCTAATATTTATATGAGTGTTGGACTCCCTACACCAGTTGCGGGGGCGTTAATTATGAAAATCTTTAAGGGGGTGAGAAATAATTATGTTAACTTTAAATGCCCAGCGAAGCGGACGGGTACAGCTAGTCTTACATAATATTGTGAGACGGTTGCTCTGTTAATGGTAAAAATGCCGCCGTCGACCCTTAGATAATAATGTGATTGAGTGGATTGAAGCTACTGGCTTCATTTGCTGAATCTACGGGCCACCTGATGGTGAATTGTCATGGTCATTCATGGATATCAGCAATAACAGTAGTACAACGGCACCTATTTTTTGCGTATATGAATGAACTCTTTTGTCTACCAGTGTGCTTTTTTTTATTGCTTAGATGAGTAGACGAGCTCACAGCCCACCTGGTGTTAAGTGGTTACTGAAGCCCATAAACATCTACAACGTAACTGCGCCACCCACCTTGAGATATAAGTTCTTAGGTCTCAGTATAGTTAAACGGCTGCCCCACCCTTCAAACCGAAACGCATTACTGCTTCACGGCAGAAATAGGCAGGGCGGTGGTACCTACCCGCGCGGACTCACAAGAGGTCCTACCACCAGTAGAGCTATGCTTAATGAGTTTTTTAACGTTCTCGATAGCGTAAAAGTTCGCCTACGTTTCCCGCTAGGGGCGCTGTTTGCATACAAATTAAGTTAACTTTTACGATATCGAGAACGTAAAAAAACTCAGATTAAGCATACAGATATTGAGTGGTTACCGGGGCCGTGACATCATAAGTGCCGCATCTCCACCTTGAGACACGAGGCGGACGTCTCGATTGTATTGTTTAAAGCGAGCATGGTTTTTTTTGCAGGTTGCCCCTCCACGGTCACACTTTTTCTGCCTACAAGCTCCGAAACTATGAAACTGATTTCGATTAAATCTTCAAACTGGTAGCGATCGATTCAAAGTCAAATAAAATTCTGAATCATCTGCAGACACGGCGACCGCAAGGACGCTACAGATGAAACTGCATACAAAAATTAAATAGACCATCGATTTGATTTTTATTTCATTAACTAAAATGATCACGTTCCTCATTCGTTACACAGTTTAAGCACTTCTTAGAATAAAGCCGTTACGTTGACAAATTTAAACACATCTGAAGGAAAATGACCAAGGACACCATTTAACTGTTTTATGAACGTGGAAGATCTCCAGCAGCGCGCTGCACGAGGGCTACATGCCGGCGCCGACGTCCGACGCGTCCATGCCCAGCAGCGCCAGCTCGTCCAACTCTTCCTTCTTCTTGGCTCCGTCGGGTTTGGGCAGCAACTTGGGCTCGGGCTGCGCCTCGACGCGCTGCGGAGGCCGGGGCTGCTCGTACAGGTTGGCGGGGTAGATGGCGTTGATGTCGAAGTGCGGGAACATCTGGTTGACGAGCAGCGGCGGGAAGGCGGGCACGAAGGGCGGCGGCGCCATCACCTCGCCCGACGGGAATATGATGTCCAGCGCCTCCTGCAGGTCGCGCGGCAGGCTGCCCGGGGCGCCGGGGATTTGTCCCCTGGAAATGGTAATCCTTCTAAATACTGACCTAAGTACCAAAAGTAATAGTTAAATTATCTTTTTGGAGCAACGACGTGGGATGGTTTGTCTCTGAATGACACCATCCACTTCGCGTATCGACAATCAAGTCTCACAGATACTTTGGAATTTTTGGGTTACTACTTACGTTTTTATTATTATGGATCAATGAGCTCACGGACCACCGCCACACATCATGAGGCATAAGCTCTATGTCTCAGTTGTTACAGCATAACAGCTACCCCACCCTTCAAACCGAATCGCATTACTGTTTCACGGCAGAAATAGGAAGAGCGGTGGTACCTACCCGCGCAGACTCACAAGAGGTTCTACCACTAGTAAAAAAATCAGTTATCCTACAGTTTCTCGAACTGCTTGACGTCAATTAAGTTCTACTTCTAGCAGAGATTAAATCCACGCGAGGGTAACGCCTTAAGCCAGAGAAGGTTCGTTCGCCTCCGATGAGGAATAGGAGCGATCTGTTATAGCGCTAGTATGAAGGCTGTTTGGCTGCCAGCCCTAGCCGAGCCCTCCTGTAGCGTCCGCCCCGCGAACACTCAGTCTCCTCCCATCCTCCGACCCGAGCGGTCGACTCCCAACTCTAAATCTATCCTATTTAACAATGGCTAGTTATCCATATTTGTAATTTCAATTGTTTTCAATAGCCAAAGCTATGTACATTCAAATGGATTTGCTGAGTGCACATACTATTTAGATGGCAATCCAGATTAGATCGACTGTAATTTGTTTTGTGCATCAATAAACATATAAAAAAAAAGCAGTGCGCGTGACTGTCATCGAACCTCCATAACTTTGTATTTCATTTTTTTTTAATCTAAGTAGCGAGACCCGCTATAACAGTTCCATGGCCACTCACGGTTGCATCTGCGGCATGACCGTGGGCGTGGGCAGCGGCAGCATGAAGGGCTCCGGGCGCTGGTGGCTCTGCTGCTCCCTCTCCAGCTGAGCCTTGGCTATCTTCTCTTTGAACTCTGCCACCTGGGTTTGAAAATAATAACAGGAACTTAGTTTCGAACGAGACGTTTATAACACACACTAGCTTTAGCTCGCGACATCGTCCGCGTGGAATAGTTCACAAATAATTCTTTATTTTAGAGCAAATTTGGTTAGCATAAAAAACGTTATAGTGAGCCAACCTTAACATAATAAACGAATGCTGCCGCGGTCTTTTTTTATATCTTTTAAAGGGGAACAATTCTGTCATACATTATTTTAGCGAAACTTTAACCGTTTCTGCAGCGCACGCAGCGGAAGCTCTCAAAAGGAAAAAAAAACGATTTTGAAGCTTTCTTTATTGGTGCTCCGCTCGTATTTGGGTTAGCGTGATGTTATATAGCCTTTATGCCTTCCTCAATAAATGAGTTATCTAACACTGAAATAATTTTTCAAATCGGACCAGTAGTTCCTGAGATTAGCGTGTTCAAACAAACAAACAAACTCTGCAGCTTTATAATATTAGTATAGATTGAACGCTTTTCGAACCACCGACGGGCATTGCGTACTATACCGTTCGGGCCGAGCCAAAATAAGGGAATCAGTAATTTTTATCAACTTGAGATTTTGAAGTGAAACTTCTATTGCGACTTCCAACAAGGTTGCGTTAAACCTTTAACGCTCCGGGGGAGGGGGAATAGAAAGAGACAGAGCGAGAGTGAGTGCGCGTAGTATACCAGTTACAGGCCAGCGCGAGCGTTAACAACCAGTAGCTGCCAATATTTTAATGAACTATTTAAAAATATATATATACTTATTGTTCTATCTATAATTTAAAATAAAAAGTAATATAAATGTTGGAGATGTCGCATCACATTGCATTCCTTATTACAAGAGTAATCTGATTTAAGGATGGAAAATGAACTAAACCACAATACTACACATCGAAAAAGAAGTTTCACTTCATTCACGTGCACCAAATTGCACGCACACCGTTTTTTCGTTCGGAAATTTATAAAATGCGATAATTTACACGGAAGATCAAAATTAGCGACTTTTATCGTGTAGTTTTTGATATTTTAATAGGCTTGATCTTGATATAAACTACAAGTTTCTATGGGATTTAAAAACCACGGCGTTCACTTCGGATAAAGGGCCTGTGGCTCACTCCCATACGCTGTTGCTAACTGTTGCTAGCTGCTATCTGTAGCTTGTAGGAAGCGTTCGCGTTGGAACGCTCACGCGGCTCACGGGTGACCCTACTGGCCTGAACGGTTCAATAAGGCTCACCGGTGAGCACAGTAGCCCGAATGAAAATACACAATTTTCAATTGACGTTCAACGTGTTAAAACTCTTCAGATGAAAATCCGTATAGTTGACTGAATTGTTTATTTAATTCTTTCACTGTGTTCAGGTTATTCCAGTAATTCTGGTGATTATCGTAATGTGTTCCACTATTTTTCATGACCTACAGATAACTTCGAATACCGAAGAATCCTCGAGATGAAATATTCGATCCCCTTAGCTGATAATAAACATTAAGACAATGGATTCTATCGGGAGGTTTTGATTGTACAGTTCGGAATGAAAACTTTTGAATATACTATTGAAATTATTTTTAAAATAAGGTTAATATTATAAGCAATTTTACCTTTTTTTGTATTTCAGCATCCATCTCCACTCTTTTCTTTTTGTTAATTTCGCTCTCTTCTTCCTTCTTCTTTAAATCTTCTTTCTTTTGTTCGTCGGTCTTCACATTTCTACTCATGTTTTTGTACAGAGGCATTTTTCCTGTCCCATTTAAAATTTTAATCAAAAATTTTGCATGGGTTATTTAAAAATTGACATACTTTTTTGCATTTGCGTAAACATGTCGGTAGCCTAATAAATAAATTTAAGTGCTCTGCCCAGGGGTTGATGGCCAGAATATCTTAATAATCTCACAATAATAATTATAGTTAATTTTAGATTAGTATAGTACTAATTGAGCCAAAAGACATTGCAGAGAACGAAATGCAATCAGGATTCTATCACTACAGCAATTGACTATTGGGTGGGTGGATACGTGCCAGTTGCTACTGTGTCCGGGCGTGCTACCCATCAGGCCACGACCACCCATTAATTGTCACTCATTATTAAGGTGGAAGAACCTCTAGTGAGTCCGCGCGGGTAGGTACCACCACTCTGCTTATTTCTGCCGTGAAGCAGTAATGCGTTTCGGTTTGAAGGGTGGGGCAGCCGTTGTGACTATACTTGAGACCTTAGAACTCATATTTCAAGATGGGTGGCGCATTTATGTTGTAGATGTCTATGGGCTCCAGTAATCACTGTACATTAGGTGGGCTGTGAGCTTGTTCACCCATCTAAGCAATAAAAAATAAATAAAAACCCAGTATATTGTAGAACACTTGAGTATCAAGTGTGTAGTGAAGTAAAATGATCTATGCATTAACAAAATGTAGAGAAGGCTCTGTAGTTTTCTTAAGCACATAGCGTGTACTGGCACAATCCGTGCGGTGTGCTGAAGCCAAGGTATGTCCGTTAGAGAGGTGGAGAGTGAACATTTAGAAAAACAACCAAACTACAAAAAATTTTAAACAGGTTCAAATGAGCTCACCAATAAAGGGCATTTTCTTGATGTCGGGCTTCTTGTAGCTCCTGGAGGGCGAAGTCCGGGACCGCGAGCGGCGCCGCTCCGGCCGCGCGCTGCCACACAACGTGCATACAGTGCGGGGGCCCGCGGACAACACTCATAGTATACAGAAACTTGAAGCGTACGTACTCAACAAATGTTCACGATTGACTTCCGCGGTGAAGGAATAACATCGTGTAATAAAAATGAAACCCGCAAATTTATAATTTGCGTAATTACTGGTGGTAGGACGTCTTATGAATCCGCGCCTATTTCTGCCGTGAAGCAGTAATGCGTTTCGGTTTGAAGGGTGGGGCAGTCGTTGTAACTATACTGAGACCTTAGAACTTATATATTAAGGTGGGTGGCGCGTTTACGTTGTAGATGTCCATGGGCTCCAGTAACCACTTAACACCAGGTGGGCTGTGAGCTCGTCCACCCATCTAAGCAATAAATAAAAAAGCTACACACGTGTCGCGGCGCGGCGGTTCCGGGTTGCGCTCGCGGGGGGCGCCGCGCCTTTCCGGGGAACGCGTAGGCTCCTCGCTCTGCTCTTTCTTTGTCCTGGAAAATAATAATTACAAAATCATTTATTGCTTTTCACACTAAATAAAATAAAATAAGAAAAAGGCAAACGGAGGTGGCTCCGCTAATGCTGTTAAAAATCGAACAACGCTGATTTTCAGTCACCCCGGTTTCCCTCTGGTTCATTGCGGAATGAAGGCTAAGTACAGTAGGCGCGCGAGTTCATGTCCATCCTGAGGAATGCGGTAGTGCTGTGACCTAGTTAATTATGGTAGTGTCGATAATAACTACCAATTTAGTCAACAGCTGTCAATTTGGTTTAATGTAATTTAAGGTAATTTTGCAATTTATGAAATAAAATAAATGTGATAAGTAATTACTTGTTTATTTCTAATAAAGAAAAATATTTTTTGACATCCAATTCAATCACTATGAAATGAGAAGACAACCGACAGATCAGAGTCGGAATCAGTATGTATCTTTTTTCAATAGATTTTTTTTCTATCTGAACTTGTTGGAAGCGGAGTAGTCATGGTTAAATAACACAATAGCGTTGCGTAAATTTTCGATATCGATAAGCGCACGTCACAACCGTCAAGGACAACACTCGACGTCAGACAAATGCGGGGAGGCGGGCGAAGGTTTTTTTTTTCTTTTTTTTATTGCCCTTGTAGGCAGACGAGCATACGGTCCACCTGATGGTGAGTGGTTACCGTCGCCCATGGACTTCAGCAATGCCAGGGGCAGAGCCAAGCCGCTGCCTACCGAGGTGGAGCGAGCTGTCCCCCGCGCGTCGCCTCTGGCCCCCATGGACATGAATTCGCGCGCATACTGTACGTATGTACAGACTTAGAACATGGTATAAACTAGTATAAAAATAAGAAAAAAAACAAAACAAAAATCAAATTAAATGGTGAACCCGAATACAACTTGTGCAATAACAACCTGCAGGCAGCCTACAACGAAATAGAAAATTACGTTTGTAAGACGCAAGCTACAGTGCGCGTAGAGTATGTATCGATAGTTTATAAAAATAAACAGGACGCCATTGATAAAAACGCTGACAATGTGTGATGTGTGTACATTGTATTGTGCCAGGACGATACGAGTTATTCGACTTTGATGTTCACGTATGTTTTTTCCCTACCTGTTGCTAGTAGCCTTGAGGAATTATGCTAGTTTCACCGGCTACCTCTAATCTGACGACGTTGCTAACACTGGCCCTAGCAAGAGCAGTGCTTCGCTGAATCTACCACCGGATCGGAATGGCGACCCACTGAGAAGGTACGGCGGGAGACTCAAGAGTGCTCACCGGTAGTGCGGCGGGAGGGCGGGGGGCGCGGCGCGGGGGGGCGGGGGGCTGGGCGCGCCGTCCTCCTCCTCACACTTCGACTTCACTTTCGATCTTTCTTTTGTCTCTGCAACGTAATCTATTTATGTAACATGAAAATGAATGTTTTTTTTATTAATGCATCCATCGTGCATCGACCATCCCATTGAGTGTACATATTATTTAGCTTTTTATTCGCTGGTACTATTATACAGAGTATTCTTTTTTTGTTGTTGTTTAGGTTGGTGGATAAGCTCACTGCCCCCCTGGTGTTAAGTGATTACTGGAGCCCATAGATATCTACGACGTAAATGCGTTATCCACCTTGAGATATAAGTTCTAAGGTCTTAATATAGTTACAACGGCTGCCCCACCCTTCAAACCGAAACGCATTACTGCTTCACAGCAGAGTGGTGGTACCTACCCGTGCAGACTCACAAGAGGTCCTACCACCAGTAATTACGCAAATTATAATTTTGCGGGCTTGATTTTGATTACACGATGTTATTCCTTCACTGTGGCAGTCAATCGTGAACATTTGTTAAGTACGTATTTCGTTAGAAAAATTAGTACCCACCAGGGAATCGAAGACGTGCATCGCTCAACATGAATGCACCGGATGTCTTATCCTTTAGGCCACGAGGACTTCAAATTCTCTGGAGGCACTTGTAAGACTGCCGCGACTAGTGTCCATCAGTGCACGACTTTCTTGTTGCACAGTTGGAGTGTCGGCCTCGGGGGGGGCGGGGCTTGCTTGGGGCGCACTACCCTCATATTGATGCACTGCACAGACCATTTGGTTCCTCATGACAAAGAGACTGCGGCACCCGGGTGTACACGTCCGGACGAGTCTCAAGCGACGTGACGACTCTTTAATTGTAAATAAACGAAAATAGTTACAAACAACAATGTCAACTAACTTTTCTTTTTCTTTTTCTTCTGGGAATCGCTGTCCGACGAGTCCGTGGAGTTGCTGGAGGAGCTGGTGCTGCTGTTCCGTTTCCTCTTGGATTTCTTCCGCTTCTCTTTCCTCCTCTTCTTCTCGTCGAGCGGGGGGCTGTCCTTGTTCCTCTTGGAGTGGAAGCCGTCCTTGCTGAAGGTGATGGTCTGCGCCGTGTACACGCACTTGTCGGTGAGCTCCGCCTTCAGCTTGCCGCGGGTCGTCTCGAAGGCTTTCTGTCGGTCTGACATCCAGTCCGTTTCCCAGTGAGGGTTTTGTTCGACAAAGTTCTAGAAGGGATTTTTAATATTAATAACATTTTAGTGCCGAGTGACGGTGTAAAATAATGCGGATTTGAAAACAATTTTTGTGTAATTTTTTTTTTATGGCTTGGATGGCTGGACGAGCTCACAGTCCACCTGGTGTTAAATGGTTACTGGAGCTCATAGCCATTTACAATGCAAATGCACCACCCACCTTGAGATACAAGTTCTAAGGTCTCAAGTATAGTTACAACGGCTGCCCCGCCCTTTAGGCCGAAACACATTACTGTTTCACGACAGAAATAGGCGGGGTGAAGTTGCGGACTCACAATTAATGTAATAAACATTTCTGTTTTTTTTATGCTTAAGTATTAGGGTAACAGTGGGGCGACTTCAACAATTTTCAACCAACTCACAGCGTAGTTCTTGGAGTGCACAATGGACTTGAGGTGGGCAGACGCGCAGTGCAGGTCTCCTATGAACTGATCGCACAGCTTGCAGTACCAGGCCGTGGAGGGCACGAAGAATTGTAGGCCTGGGAAACAAATCGTTACTTTAGCCGCATCAGTGAGACCGGGTGTTCGTCTCGGCTGATACGGCGGTGTTTCTGGTGAGTTCTGAAGGTAGGTACGGCTTTTTTAATGTACAAAGTGTGATGTAGTTGTGTGGTGGTACCCTTGATAGGTGTCCGCTTGGTGGGCGCGGCGGGGTTGGGCGGGAAGCCCTCGTGGGCGGAGACGCCGTGCCACGGAGCCTCCATGTGGGCCGACGCCATCCTGGACAGAGAACAGCACAGATTAATCTATATATTAATATGTCAAGCAAAACCATTTTAAAAAAAAATTGTGCAGACAGAGGATTATGAAATTTTCCACACTTATAGAAAATATTAGAGAAGGAATGCAGAATGTTAATATTTTTTTAAATTATGCTTAAAAAAGACATTAAATCAATAAAAAACCATTACACACACTACCATGTATTTGACATAGACACACGCATGCATACTATTAGTTTATTGTCATTTTTTTCTTATTGCTTATAGTCTGTGGTCAAGTTGAGAATTGATTGTTCTTTAGGGACTTTTTGGCGGGAACGCGAGGAGTGAAGTTGTGTGATTTGTTTTATTTTGTCTATTTAGTGTTTCTTCAGGTTTAAATGTGTAATAATGGTGGTTTATTAACTGTTTAATATCTGTGAAAGTGCACAAATGTGGGAAAATGAAACAAAGCTGCTGGACGTAACTTCTCGGGTTCCTCCAAAAAGCCCACTGAAAAATCTCAGTAAATGACCACCATTTTACTGCGATTATATTTCATCTCATATCATTTCATTTCATTAAATTTCCTCCCAGTTGATTAATGTCTCAAATTAATCATCTTCATTTCATTTCACTCCATATTATCATTTTTCATAAAATTAAGAATATAAAGTAAAATAAGACATGACAAGGTCTTAGTTACCAGGTCATAAAATCTCTTAAAAAAACAAAAATTATTGTTCTTTACTAATATTTGTCTATAGTGTAGTCTTGGCGAAATCTGTGAATATAGAAGTTTAATAGTCTTTGACAATAGAACCATAATAATGTTCAAACTTACAATTTCAATATTTTTTTTATTGCTCAGATGGGTGGTCGAGCTTACAGCCCACCTGGTGTTAAGTGGTTACTGAAGCCCATAGACATCTGCAACGTAAATGCGCTAGCCATCTTGAGATATAAGTTCTAAGGTCTCAGTATAGTTACAACGGCTGCCCTACCCTTCAAACCGAAACGCATTACTGCTTCACGGCAGAAACAGGCAGGGCGGTGGTACCTACCCGTGCGGACTCACGAGAGGTCCTACCACCCGTACCAGAGGACCACTAGTGTTAAACAAAGATCTCACTCTTGTATCCGCTACAGACTAAGCCGCCGGAGGGTACGAGTGAGTAACAGAGGCAGGGCTCTCACTTGTGGTGCGCGGGAGAGTGCAGATGGTTGAGGTAGTCCTTGGCGGTGGGCGGGAAGTCGTTGCACACGCGGCACCAGTGCATCTCGGGGTCGTAGTACACGTAGTTGAACTTCGCGCCCGACGGAGACCTGCCAATGCGCGCTTGCGTTGCGTTACTGTACTCAACTTGTAAACCATTATACATATATAGATAATAATATACCTCAACTCATGATGGTTTTTATTTCGATTTAAACACCAGACATTTGTATGTATGTGACCATTTTATGTCTTTTTTCTTCCTTTAGGAACAGGCAGAAAAGCTTGTGATATTATCAATGAGAAGAGACTTTTTTGTACAATAATTGCTTTGTGCCAAGTTGAGCACTCGTGAGTACAGAATAAACCGAGCAAGGCCGGTCCAGCTTTGATCTCACTGTATGTCAAGCAACTTCTTGCTGCAAATAATCTTTAGATATTTATTGGGTGTTCTTTTTTTTTTGTTTTTAAATCAGTAATACGGTTATCTCGACGCGAAAATAAAACACGCAAAAAACATTTTGAGCTAGACGCGGTGAATATTTCGCAAAATATTGGTAAAGCGACTGTCGACACTCAGTACACTCGGACAATAAAAGTTAAGCATTTTTTTTATTAGCTAGAAAAATACAGAATGAAAATATAATAAAAAAATACAAAAATCGTCCTTATTTTCACAACACTTAATGAATAATATATATTTACCGAAAACTTGTAGTAAATTCTCTCTAAATATTATTGAGAAAATACACATAACGCAAGAGAAATCATACACATTGATTCATTCAAATTATTCATATTAATTACATTTCTCAATTTGAGCATTTTATACATTATTATATTTACAATATTATTGTTTTAAATAATCAGTACTATTTAAATATTCGCAATACAATTATGACCATATACAGAAATTTTAATATACAATGATAAAGGAAACATTTCCAAAACCAATACTGTTAAAAAAACAGGAGAAATTAAACAATATTGATTATTAAAATTAGCACATGTTCATTATTTTAAGAAGATTCCATTTAATAAGCCAGCAAACTGAAGACAAGGAGTATATATGTCACTGGGACATTGACCCCGGGCACAAATTGATCTTAAACAATTTTCATCTCAACAAACACTGTTTGTAATCTGTTTATTGTCAGTTTTGTTTGTTTGTCTGTTTATTGTGTATCAGTTTATTGCTATGGGGAATGTTTCCCTTACAGAACATTGTTTGAATGAACTATAGTAAAAACCACTTAAATATATTAAAACAGCAATAATATCATTAAGCTCACAAACAATGGTCAAAACAGCTTTATCCTGCATTCTCATATAATTTCTTCATGTCTTCACGCAGAATCCACAAGTAGCTATTCAGTATTCTCGTTTGTAAAAGCATATCAGGCCTCTTTTCAAAAGCCTCCTCAAAAGACTCCTCACAGAGAAGAAAATACTATAGAATCATTTCATTGCTTACAGGCTTTTGTTATATGTATTTCAAGTAATAAAGTTATGGGTATTGTTAAACTTAAACATTGTCTTATCTGCTAATAATATTCTATTGGGTATATATTTACATAGAGACAAGTCAGCAATCATAGTCATAGAATCATAATGAAGACGATTAAAATAATTATAATTTGTTATAACAAACCCTCTCAGTCTTCAAATACAATATTTAAATAAATAGATAGCAAGACTGGACCGCACCTCATTTCAATCATTCAGTAATTTGCAAAAATCACAATACAAATACAATATTGAAGTTCAACAATACCAAGAACAATAAGTAATATCAGAACGCGCCTCACCTGGATTTTTTTTTGGAGGTCCGTTCAGGTGACTCTTTCATCTCAATAGTGTTCACATTTGCTTCTTCGCCAATGATGCCATTCAGCATGTCCACCACATTGTTTATTGTTTTCAACTTGTTCTGGATCTCCAACTAAACACAATTGACTCCATACAATAATTAGTCTCATTTGATTCCAGCATTTGTGAAGTCTTGTGATGATTTGCCACCACTTAGTATGTATTGTTTCTGGTAATGCAATTAATTGTCTTGTGCTAGATCACACAAGTACATGTCAGGAAAGTGTTATTTATATGACTCCACTTAGTATTCCTTGTTGTTAAGAAGAACAAATGTCTTCACATTCATAACAATGTGAACACCTCAACCATCAAAGTACTTCACAAAGAGGCAGGGAATAGAAGCTTATATATCCATTACAACAATCACAAGCAAACATTTTTTAGCTATTTACATTACTACTTTTATCATTTACTATAAAAACTTAAGCAAACCTGTAACTTAGTGTTCTCTTTCAAGAACCTCTTAGTATCCGGGCTCGGAGAGCGTTTAGAATCTCCACGAAGCTCATTACGTTGGTCCTTTAGCGTATCAAGTTCTTTTTTAAGTGTACCAGCCTTCTTTATGTATTCTTCTCTTTGTTTTGATAGAGCTGCTTTTTGATGCCGCATTTCTGTTTCGATAGCGGCTGAAGAGAAATTTTTGCTAATTACATAACAATATTACATTATAAAACTCAATCTAGATCACTTACTTTTCTGAATGAAGGTTAATTTTTCTAGTTATTCTCTGTTGTGAGAAAGAACAGCTATATTTATCTAAGAATTTTGTTTGGTTGCAACTTGTAAGAGTCAGATGAAGACAAAGCATCTGCACAATCTTAAAATGGTACAGTGCATACTATACCTTCTTTTTGGTAAAGAGAGTATATAATTTGGCATAAAGGAACATAGTAAACCTGAAATTACTTAAAACTTTGAAGACCTGAAATGCATTTTGGAATGAATGAAAAGATTGCAAATTTTCCAGTGTAATGTCAATTTAGTATTTTAATGTAGTAAATATTACCATTATCATTTCCAATGATTTCTGAACATACTTCACTTGTCAAAGAAATGTAATTATTGTGCAATTTATTCATAATATATCAAATAGTGAGTAGATTTGGGCAACTCATATAATTATTCATCAAAGTGTTTGACTTTGGCACTAATTAGCTGTATGAAACAATTATATTTTAAAATACTATATCAGTAAAAGTTAAATGCTACATAATGTTGGTCGTCTACATCATACAAATAGTATAAAGTCATACATTTTTTTCACAAAATTATATATTCTATATACACTTTTTTTTAAAACATCCCAATTAAGTATGTTTTTTAAATTGAAATGTAATTTTTATTCACCTAAAAACCTTACAAAAAATCTGTTTTTTTTTGTTTTTTCACTTGACATATTACTTAAACATAAAATGTCTTTGTTTAATGGTAAACATATTTCTTGTACTTGTTATATTTTTGCTATAAAAATTATATTTAGTTTTATTTAGATTTTTTAAACATACCATCTTTTTTGCTCTGCTCCTCGATAGACAGTTCCTTTATGACTGGGGCAGATCCTGGAGGTGGTGGAAGAGACATTTGATTCCATGCTCCCATGTCAGGTGGATGAGGGGCACCTGGCATGGATGCTCCTGGTGGGAAGTCATCATACATTGTCCCAGGGTAAGATGATGAATAATTTGTGCTATATGAGGAATTTGGCATTGTCTGAAAGAGGTTTAATTAAAGTTTGAGGTACTTAATGAAAAATTATCATCTACACAGATGTGTGTATTAAAGGCATAAATTTCATTGTATTTAAGTGTAGTAGGCCATAGCATCAGTGTTAGAGAATTGGATTATCCCACCCCTCCTGGCTGAGCCTTTGCTCGCCCACCTGTCCTGGTGAAACTGGAAAGGCCTCAGGGCCACCAGTAATCCTTCAATCATAAAAAAAAAGAATTGGATTCTTCCGAATACTTCGTCGTACAAAGATCCAGTTGAGTCGTTTCGAGAGCCTTAATAGTCTACTCTTGTAGAATTGTATATAAATATATATATTTTTTAATTAAAGCATCCGAAATTCTAAGTGTGAAAATAGAGGTAGACCTTTAAAAAAAAAACTTTAAGAATGTTGCCTAGTGACGACTCTCTCAAGCGTATGGACGTTTCTCAAAAACATAATCTTTTTTCAATAAAGATTGCATATACTATATGTTTATGTGTATAAATGATTATATTGTTCATTGTTCACAAGTAACGTACCCATAACTTCCTACAGAAAGTATCTATAAATATAAAAGCGACATTTGCACATGATTTCTATAGAGTATTGAACAATATACCTCTTGAGTGAACGTTGGAGGCGGAGGTGCTGGATAGCCGCCGTCTTGAAACTGATTGTCCCACAACTCATTGGGTTCAGGTAATTTAGATATTTCGCTAAGTATGTTCTCGTCTAACATATCCTTATCGTTTTTCCGGGGCGACCGGCTGCGGCGTTTGTCCCTGCTCAGACTCCTCGATCTTCGGCGTCTTCTCCTAAACTCTTGTCGATCCCAATCACGATCACGGCGATCGATCTCTCTATAAAAGCTTCTGTGTTCATGAGACATCGCGATTCACTAAGTATTTGATTCTGTATACTTTTAAAGAGTTTTTCTTTAGTTAAACAATGTGTAATTCTAATATCCACAATTTTTGGCAACTGTAAACTGCTGTCCATAGATAATACCATAGATTATACACTTAATATATAATACACATAATTTTTTTAAAGGGATTTATTGACCCGGTAACTAAGACACTTAAGTCATGTCTTATTTTATATTCTTATTTTTATGAAAAATGATAATATAAAGTGAAATGAAATGAAGACGACTAATTTGAGACATTAATCAACTGGAATGAAATTAAATGAAATGAAATAGGATGAAATATAATCTCAGTAATATGGTGGTCATTTACTAAGATTTTTTCAGTGGACTTTTTGGAGGATCCCGAGAAGTTACGACCAGCGGCTTTGTTTCATTTTTCCACATTTGTGCACGTTCACAGATATTAAGCAGTTAATAAACCACCGTTATTACATATTTAAAACTGAAGAAACACTAAATAGACAAAATAAAACAATTCACACAACTTCGCTTCTTCCAAAAAGTCCCTTAGATATTAAGAGTATTATGCACATAGCTGCTGCCAATTGATTGAGTCGTCCATTAAGCTGGCAAAAATAATAAAACCATGCACCTTCTATATCAAAATGCCAACAATCAGAATTTTTGGCGGGGGCGCAAAATGCAAAGTTGCTAATTTTGTTTTGCTTTAATTTGAAATTTTATTATCTAACCAACTGATTAGCATCTATAAAAGTCATACTGTTGTATTTAGTTACAGTTTAGTTTAACTCAGATACTAGGTGCCACGCCGACAAACAGTAGGGGATTGTTCTATGCTTCTACACCACCGCTCACGTTTCTCTCTCTTTCGGGAATCGATGCAAGGCCATCAGCATTCAGTAGAAAGACTAATGAAAGTTTCACTTGACGATCAATGTTTGAAATTTCAAGTGCAACTGCTCGATTTAGATTCGTGATGGACTATTTCTGTGGCCTAACCGAAATATATTAATAACATAATAAAAATGTATTTAAAAGTGGTGCTGAGGAAACTAAAGTGAATTTTCACATGTTTCATACGTTTGCGTGTATATAATTTCTTAAGAAATTCTGAATCATTAACGAATTCTTCTTGAGTCGTCGTCAATAGCGGAATTTTCAATAATTATATTAATGGCCCGTTTCATCTATTTTAATAGTACACAAGATGAAGACCGAGCCACGCTCGGTTTTTTTTTGATAACGCCATCTTGTTGTGTCTTTAAAGCGGTTAGTATTATTATTCGCCAATAGATGTCGGGAAGAGTTGATTATTGAAAACACGAATAAAACAAAATTTTCTGAAAATAAATCTTAGCTAGAAATCGATCTAGCTACGATTTATATCGCCCCCGAAATCCCCTGTATACTAAATTTTATGAAAATCGTTGGAGCCGTTTCCGAGATTCAGATTATATACATATAACTAGTCAGGTCATAAGTATTGTCACACAGTAAAAACTTTTCTTTTAGCATGCTGGTCACAAAAAAGTTTATTGAATTCGAATTTCGAATTGTTCATGAAAATAAAAATATATACCGGTAAAATGGGGCGATTAGGGATTGACAGGCGAATCGGGAAAAAACCGGGAAAATCTTTCGACGCTCAATATAAGTTTTATATTCGTTGCAAAATCTTCCATTTTTTGTAGTTTAATAGTAGAATGTTCAAGGTTCACAAAACAACTCTGAATATGCATGATAATAGCTGCTAACTTATAAAAAATCGCGTTTCAAATTAACTTCCTGTGGTGGTCATTAATTTAGTGCTAGAAACTTTGCTCTCTTTTATTTATTTGATAATAATAGAAGACGACTATGATTTATAAACGTTATTTAGTGTTTGAACCAGCATATATATTAAAGGTAAGTCTCAGTTGTTATTGGTTTTAATGTATTTGATTAAATAAAAATACATGTAAAAATCTGTTGTTTTTGGGGATATTGGGGACGTCTTAGGTACAAATAACAACGAAAAAGGGGTCAATCGGGATGAGAATACGTGAAATGGAAACGACCTAAGTATAAATAGGTACAGGTTTGTAGGGTTGTCTATGTAGTTATAACAATATTTTTTAAATTTGTTGGTAAAAATCTGGTTTATTCGAAGCGAAATTGGGAATAAGTCTTTATTTGAAATAGATAAGCAATTTAATATAAGTAAGTCGATTTTGCAGAGACATGTAACAAGATCAATGAAATCTCAAGGTGGACAAAAATGTCTAAGTAATACATAATAAAATATTTAATATTTGTTCAGAGTTCATCTGATTAATCCATGGAATAACCGACACACCTAATCTCTTAACCCAGATAGAAATATCAGCACTGTCGATTGCACCTATAATTGAGGTGATGTCTGCCATATACTTTTGTCAGTTTTTCAATTTTTTTTATTGATGATCACTTTGTTGTTGCAACTAAATAAATAAATAAATTAAAACTATATATAAAAATAAAAGTAGTGCCAACCCTAGGAAATTTCTCATTTCATCCCAATTAACCGCAATTTTCGGGTAAATAGGGATTACACCTATTTTTGCATTTTTTGCTTAAACTGGAATGCTAGTTGCATAATTTTAAATTAGACAACAAAGATGCCCCCAAGACTCAATCATTTTGATCCTGATATAGCATTATATACACCAACAACTACCTTAAAATTGCTCATAAAGTTGGAATTTGTCCCTAATCGCCCCATTTTACGGTATACTTTTAGAATTTTACTCATTTTTAAATATGGAGTGGACGCTTAAAGAAGACCGTGTTGCAGTTATTGCGTTGCATTGTTGCGGTTACGCGCCAATTCAAATTTTTAACATACTGAAAAATTTGAATATAACCAAAAGATTCGTTTATCGTACCATCAAACGATACAATGAAGACTCTAGTGTAAATGACAGGTCAAGAAGTGGTCGCCCTCGGTCTGTTAGGATTCCAGCAGTGATAAAAGCTGTGAAGGCGCGAATTCAAAGAAATCCCAAACGTAAGCAGAAACTGTTGGCCCTTCAGATGGGGTTAAGCAGAACCACGGTGAAAAGGGTGTTAAATGAAGACTTAGGGCTTCGGGCATATCGAAGAAAAACAGGACATCGTTTGAATGCTCGTCTAATGGACCGGAGACTGAAGAGATGCCGCGCTTTGTTGAAGCGGTACGCGGGAAAAAAATATCGGGAAATTCTTTTTTCGGATGAAAAAAATTTTTACCGTAGAAGAGAGCTACAACAAACAAAATGATAAGGTGTACGCACACAGTAGTGAAGAAGCGAGCAACCGTATTCCGCGTGTCCAACGAGGTCATTTTCCATCCTCGCTCATGGTATGGTTGGGAGTTTCTTATTGGGGCTTAACAGAGGTACATTTTTGTGAGAAAGGTGTAAAAACGAATGCAGTTGTGTATCAAAATACAGTCCTGACGAACCTTGTGGAACCTGTTTCTCATACCATGTTCAATAACAGGCACTGGGTATTCCAACAAGATTCGGCGCCAGCTCATAGAGCGAAGAGCACATAAGACTGGCTGGCTGCGCGTGAAATCGACTTCATCCGGCACGAAGACTGGCCCTCCTCCAGTCCAGATTTGAATCCGTTAGATTACAAGATATGGCCACACTTGGAGGAAAAGGCGTGCTCAAAGCCTCATCCCAATTTGGAGTCACTCAAGACATCCTTGATTAAGGCAGCCGCCGATATTAACATGGACCTCGTTCGTGCTGCGATAGACGACTGGCCGCGCAGATTGAAGGCCTGTATTCAAAATCACGGAGGTAATTTTGAATAAACTTTAGTGTCATAAGAATCTATGTTTTGTTAAGTTCATTTTGGTATATGAATGGTTACATAATGAATAAACTTGTTTCAATTATTTTACATTAAACATGTGACAGAATTTATGACCTGACTAGGTATATTAATATACAAGAATTGCTCGTTTAAAGGTATAAGATAAGATATATGATTCATGATTATCTTCTTCATGATTAATGATTCGTTGAAGGCGACTAAACAAAATGGAAATGAGACTAGTGAGAATTTGTGAAGTCGTCGTGGCCTATAGGTTATGACCTGTGTTCGAATCCCGCTGGCAGGTACATACTTAACAAATGTTCACGATTGACTTCCACGGTGAAGGAATAAGATCGTGTAATAAAAATCAAACCAATCAGTTTAGCGGGTGAGAACGGCTCACGGGCTCAGCCTGAGAGATTAAGCTAACACTAGCCGTAGCAAGAGTAGTGCTTCGCAGAATCTACCATCGGATCGGAATTGGGACCCACTCAGAAGATCCGGCGAAAAACTAATTGGGCTTATACACATGTAGCAGATGCTTACGAATGACGGCAACGATTAAGGAATAATAACTTGTACTAAAAAAATAATAGCTGCTAATGGTGAAGCGTAATACCAGGCCAATATGGGTTGAAGTAGAAAAAAATATCCGGGTTATTTTTGCAGCGAAGTAGCCTACATTTTTGTTTGTAACGTTGGATAACCATGTTATATGTTTAACAAATATTTCGCCCTCATGTTTCGTATTGCGCGCCCCCATTCAAATTGTAAGCTCTATGGGTTGCATGAGGTGGAAAAGGAGCTCCCACATCTAGGCAATTAAAAAGTTCGACTACCTTTTACCTGTGACTAAAATCAGCTTAATAGCTGCACAAATGGCCTGGATAGCTTTTAAGTGTCCATGGCTAAGTATAGACCAATGGTCGGCAACCTTGTCCACCTAAAGAGCCAAATATAGATAAATAAATAAATAATAAATAAATAAATATTCACTAACAATCACGCCACACAATTAAAATTTATTCAAAGAGCCACCATTTTTTAACATATATTTTTATAACCTTGTTTTTCAAAAATATTTACTCATCTCTTACAAGGGAAGATTTCCGTGCCTGAAGTAAAGGTTTTGCTAAAGAGCCGTTGCTGAGGAGTCAAAGAGCAGCATGCGCAAGCCGCGGGTTATCGACCATTGGTATCGACGGTTCATGACAATACGAGCCCAAAAATTCAACTAAGAGGCTATGTTGGTAGAATAATATAGGATTTTTATATTACACTAAGGCTGGAAAGATAGAAGATAATATATATTTATATTTATTTATATATATATCATTATTTATTGCTTAGACGGATGGACGAGTTCATAGTGGTTACCGGAGCCCATAGACATCTACAACGTAAATGCCGCCATCTACCTTGAGATATGAGTTCTAAGGTCTTTCTATAGTTACCACGGCTGCCCCACCCTTCAAACGGAAACGCATTACTGCTTCACGGCAGAAATAGGCTGGGTGGTGGTTGGTACCTACCCGTACCGACTAACAAGAGGTCCACCTTACCACCAGTAAAGTAATATTTATCCCATAACCAGCATGGAATCTGTGCCATTACTTGTTAAATAAATGCGACTGTCCTATTTATTCTAGAAAAACAATTGCAAAAATTTAGAGAACTCAATGACTTTCTGAATTGCAACGATTTTGAAACTGCGTGCAACTCGTCCATTTTTGGGTAATCGCACTTCGCCTTTACCTTCACCTTCGGCTGGTCGCAGGTCGGCAGTGGACGGTGCTGGGTCGTTGCACCGCGATGGCGGGGAAGCAAAACCAGCGGTTCGATAGAACGATGGCCATTGTCGCGCGCACCACCGCACGCATGCGCGAGACAACACTGTTTACGCGCCAATATTTAACAATATCGAATCGTAGAAAATAAAAATAAAAAGTTTGTGTTGTGCTATTAAATCGAACATGAAGTATAAGGTAGGTCTCTTTTCAAACTACCACCAATATGACATTTCACTGAAAAAAATAATTCTTATTTAGTGTAGTTGAATAAAACAAAAAGATGAAAATAATTAGAAGGAAACCCAAAAAAAAATTTAAACTTAATACTTTAGCTATTGTTACAGTACCGGATAAAATCTCCTCATTTTCCGATGGGTGCATTCAATGTCATCATCATAATAGTTCGTAACAATATATAAAACCTTGATGTCGGCTCTCAAGCAACGAGAGAATAAGGCTATCTGAAGAATTTTAAATAATCTTTTATCAATTGATTTGACGAAGCACGAACCTTTTTTTTTATGAAACTTTTTAGTAACGTAGGTGGGCAGACGAGTTTAGAGCCTATTTGGAGGAAATATTTTTCGGAAATATTTATCGAGGAAATATTTTTTGTTGGTTAAATATGCTTTTGTTGAAATTATGAAATATTATTGAAAGAACTAAGAAAAATAATTAATACGTAAATAAAAGTAAAGAATACAGGCAAAACTGTGGTTTTTCTGAATTTAACTTTGCTAAAATAAATTTGATTTGTCAACTAGTTTTAGAACAGAAAAAAATAATACGAAATGTTGATTAAGTGCTCTAATTATAGTGGCTTGAAGTACAGAGCTATTTAATTTTTTAAATATACACTAACAATTTCTCGAAATCTGGATACCAAGCTATTTCCGACTTGAGTCATTAGTAGTTAAGTCTTGAGTAGGACTTGAGTCATTCCCGAAATCTTAATTGCATTGGTATAGCTTTCCCACCTTCAAATTGGTGAGTTCTTAACGACATAAATAAATTTACAGACCCGTGCGAACTCACAAGACACTAACATTGTCAAATATTATTAGACGTTAATGTTCCTTAAAACGAGAAAGTCATTCACGAACGTAGCGAAACAATAAACACGATGTCGGGTATTTATAAAATTATTTAGAAAATGCAATTACTGATCTCCAAAAAAAAAAAATTAGTATCCATAATCGAGGAGTGAGTGATTTAAAAATATTAATTTATTTTCAGTATTCGATATTTTTATATAGGATGCATATAACAATTTTAATAATTCCATGATACACTATTTTGATATCGATAATCAGGCACATGTTTTAAAATCGCAGAGCCTTACGGTTTCACTTTCATTTGTTTCGACTGCCCTCGTGTAGAACTCTTTCATACGTATTTAAGTACATTGTACATTAGTAATACATCTTATAATATAATAATTGTCGAATGAGATAAACTAAATAGGTCAACATATTCTGGATGGTATCGAAAACGGGACAATTTTTTTTTTTTTTTTTGCTACCTAAGTTTGTGTTCCTTCAATTAAATTATATGATGAGGAACTGCAGAGAGTGACCAGTTTTAAGTACCTGGGCCACATTGTAACGGATGATTTGTCCGATGACGCAGATTTGGAGCGGGAGCGCAGGGCATTGGCGGTCCGAGGAAACATGGTTGCCCGTAGATTCGCTCGGTGCTCCTCCCCAGTAAAAATTTCTTTGTTTAAGGCATTTTGCCAATCGTTTTACGCGAGCAGTCTATGGGTGAATCATACTCAGCGGGCTGCCAGGGTCCTGCGCGTTCAGTATAACAACATCCTCAGGGTGCTATTGCGGCTGCCTCCCTACTGCAGTGCGTCGCAAATGTTTGCTGATGCCCGGACGGATGGCTATCAAGCTATAATCCGAAAAAAGGTTGCCTCTTTTTTAAGACGAGTGAGAGACAGTAGTAATGGCATCGTCGGGATGATTGCTTCTCGCGCTGATTGTCCGATCCAACATAAATGGATGTGTATAATTACCGGACAAGACTGACATATCCTTATTATTATTTTACTCTTCATTATGAAATGTGTATGATTTTCTTTTTTATTTTATTTTTTCTCCAAATTAATTGACTGATTGACATAATGATAGCTAATATTGACATAGAGTGGTTACTACTGTATTGATATAATTATGTGTTTCTAATTCATTTCCTTTGTATATTTAATTAATTGAATTAGTATATTGTTCATTTTCTATTTGTATTGTTGAACTGTTTGTGTGCTGACTATTGTATTATTATTATTTTATGGATTTTTTCTGAAATAAATGTTTTATTATTATTATTATTATAAGCTGATAGCCTTTGGGGCTATTTCAGCGTAACCCTAACGTTTGTAGGTGAGCTCACGGGGCTCAAACCTGATGACGTTGCTAACACGAACCCTAGCAAGAGCCGTGCTTCGCAGAATTTACCACCAGATCGGAAACGCGACCCACTAAGAAGATCCGGCGAGAAACTCAGTGGACTGTGTCTGAGAGTTAATTTACCCGTCGAGCCCTTCGTCGCAAGCGACGGGTTCGACGAGGACGGTGACCGGTGCTTGAAGTACCTAAAAGCACCGTTAGTGGATCGGGAGGATCCGAGATGACGTGTTTTGGGCGACGTCGACTGCTTTCCATTCTGTCCGCAGGATCGGGAATGAACGGGACCATCGTATGTCTACAGACATACAGTGAAGCGTCTCGTAGTCAGGATGAACATTCTTGGATTAAATTCAATGAAATAATACATTTATTACAAAGATTCGTTATTCAATTATTGTAGTTAAATGCTTTGGGTAATAAAAAAAAAAATTACTCAGCAAGCTCCACATATTGTATTGTTTATTCAAAATTTCGCAAATTAAAAATTTCTCATTTGATTAAAAGTAATCGCTTATGTTATAAAATAGACATTTTCTCAGCCGTACTGTCTGTGCTTAGCGCGAGTTTTTTAACGTTTTCGGTAGCGTAAAAGTTAACCTCAATTTTTATGGAGTTGGAACGTTTAGCACGTTTGCCGCTAGGGGCGCTGTTCCAACTGCATACAAACTTCAGTTAATTTTTACGCTATCGAGAACGTTAAAAAACTTGCACTAAGCACACTCTTATTGAGCGCTAACCGGCCTGAGCATAATCGCTTATTTTATCGAAATCTTTTTATCACCTCCCCGGATCTTCTCAGCGAGAAGAATTCTTCTCTCGATCCGGTAGTAGATTCATTCGCGAAGCAGTCGCCTTTGATTGAGCTTTAAGATCTATCATTTGTCTTGGTGAAACTGGAAACGCCTCCGGGCCAACTAATCCTTCCTTTCTAAACAAAAAAACAAATATAAATAAAACCTTTTTGTATTATCTCCAGCCTGTCTCACGTGGCCTGTCTATGGACATGACTGTTTTGTCACAGATGTTATTTGTTATTTGATTTAGCTTTATTAAGTAGGTACTGAAACAGCTTATAAATCAACATGGGCATTTTACTTTTCAGAGTTCTTGTTTTAAATGACTATAGTGACCAAACGATTTCACATCCAACCTGAGTGTTAGAGGCTTGTAAGAATCAATAGACACGGGGTGCTACGTTAAAATAACTGCTGACCCTTCAAAATACATGAGTAGCGATAATCGAATTTTCAATATATATTTAAGAGTCGATTATCTGGCTTTTTTTCACACGCGAAATGCCGAAAGACCGGACAATGCTCAATAATAATGCGAGTTATTGTTCTGCACCCATTGTCCTGTTGGGTCTTTATTTACAATAATAATTTAATGTGATGTAATACGTTCGGCGAAAGATGGTTCAGTTTTAAACATTTTTAACAAAGTAAATTGCGGCTTAGCTAGTTTGACTCGTTTAGTATTGATACTTGCATGATACCGTCCGGGATGGATATTCATAAGCGAGGTAAAAATTTAGTAGAATCTGGGGCTGTAAGAAAAAAAAAATACGAGGTCAACGACTGATGCTCAAGGGATATGATTGATCGTTCGGAAGTAATGAACAATGACATTTTGCTAACGGAGCTTTCGCGTACGTGGGATGCGGTACAATCAGCACGTGTACGTAGCCTGCATTGGAATTATTTGTTTCTACACTTATTGGAACATTTATAATGGCTTGCGGCATCAAAAATAAGTACTCATCCTTAAACGAAGATCAAAAGTACATATTTTTAGACTGTAGACAGCGTTATCTATGTAATATAATTTAAAAGAAAACTGTTATTTTTTAACCTATAAATATCACAGCTTGAAGCCGATTTCAGACATAAAGAATAACGGTCTTATTCATAATGAGTTATCGGAGTTTTATAGATTGGGGGCCCGTTATAAGAATACTAAGAAGTATTATTCATAACTTAAATGAACTATAACATGAATAGCCCTTTTGGCAGTTTTGTTTTATGGAGCTTACAAACATTCATTAATAAATCAACCTGTCGCTTGCGACGAAGGGCTCGACGAGTAAATTAACCCTCAGACTCAGCCCATTGAGTTTCGCGCCGGATCTTCTCAGTGTGTCGTGTTTCCGATCCGGTGGTAGATTCTGCGAAGCACGGCTCTTGCTAGGGTTCGTGTTAGCAACGTCATCAGGTTTGAGCCCCGTGAGCTCACCTACTAATTCGGCGAATCTAGAATAACCCCTCGAAGTTACTAGAGTAAGTAGAAAAAAAAGGAAAAATCATATCCTTTTATAATTTATTTGATTCTTCAAAACGAAAAGTGCTCGGGGAAGACCTTTATCATGATTCGTATGCATGTAACTTGGAAAGTGTCATTGTTTTCTTTAATAGTGTTTTTATTGCTTTTTAATATAGCATCTGCACCTAATAATAGATATATTTATGTGCAAATCATCGCTTTTCACTATCTGTTTCTGGTACCCTTTACCTAAGATGAAATTCGGATTCAAAACCGTTTACTGTGAAAGATTTTACAAAAGATTTTCACGTGACATTTTATTGAATACGACAATAATGTCTCAACGCACAAAGCTCGGAACATAACGGTAAGGAGATGATCTTTTTAGGTCATTAGAATATGCTAATATTGAGGGCGCTTATTGTTCACTGGCCGTCTGATTCATTGTTCGTAGTTTTTCTGATGATGTAGTGTCCATGTGATTTGCGAACCGTTACGGTGGACGAACTATGTTTTTGGTTTGAGTTGATGCACCGTAGGTCTTCTGGGGGCGTGATTTCGAAGAACATTGTGGGATAAAGCGAATTTATTTATATAATAAGTGGCATTGACAAGAGGTTAATGGAAGCTATGATTTTATACTTTTTTAAACTGAATTCGAGTGAAATGCCGTCAGGCGATGACGGCCCGTCAGAGAGAATTGTGTTTTATTCACAATAAAGAATTAGAAATAAACAGTTGTCGTTCTCTTGCCTTTATATATATATGTACTTACATATACATACTTTATATACACGTACATTGCTTATATATATTGTTAGCTTTACTGAAGTCTGGTATATAAAAATGTTATTTTATAAAGGAGATTTTTAATATAATGACATTTGATTGTAAAATAAAAATAAAAACTTAAAAAGGAAACAAAATTGATGTTCTTTACTAATTTTGTAAATCGAATATGAATAAAGGAATATTGCAACCATTGGTCTTAACGTATTCCGCGCGAATAAATTCGAAATGAAAAGTCAAGTTTAGGTACTTTATAGATTACCGAATGGGTGTGGGCTGTAACTTATAGCTGATGGCTCTTTGTCCTTGCGACTCGAGCTCTAGTGCATCTCCGCGCATCACGACATTCTAAGAAACCTGTAACCTAATTTCTATATTATAATATATTATTAATGTACTTAGTCTTGTAGTTTATTGATTTCAACACATACACATATAGGTAAATTTACAGATAATTAACTAAAATTGTGAATAGCGGAGTGTAGTAGTAGTAGTAGTAGCGCTGTAATCTGTCTCGATTCAGATCGATGTTTCGTTTAGTGGATGTGTGGTCCATAAACATTAGAGTTTTTTTTTTAATTTTTTTATTGTTTACATGGGTGGACGAGCTCACAGCCCACCTGGTGTTAAGTGGTTACTGGAGCCCATAGACATCTACAACGTAAATGCGCCACCCACCTTGAGATATAAGTTCTAAGGTCTCAAGTATAGTTACAACGGCTGCCCCACCCTTCAAACCGAAACGCATTACTGCTTCACGGCAGAAGTAGGCGGGGTGGTGGCGGACTCACAAGAGGTCCTACCACCAGTAAAGAGTGAATGTCTCTACTGATTTTGAAGCATGAGGTTGAACTTTCGATTGCATTGGAACAACGTTCTTCATGTGTTATTTCACGGTAACTAGGCAGAAATGTGGCTACAATAAACGCCCAATTCGTAGGGTTCATTGATCTTACCACGCCACCACAGCCGAAGAACAAACTTAATGGAGTTTTGTAAAGATTATCACGGATGATAGAGAAATATGAAAAGCAATAGCAAATGGCCTTGTTCGTGTTATTATCGATAATATTCTTTGGTTACAGTATGAAGTAAACGCGCGAAAAATTCCACTAACTACAAATACAATTTTATTAAAATTGCTTTTACGACTTAATCACGCTTTCTTACTGTCATTTAATTACTCCCGTCGTTTTCAGTACTATACTGACATCGGGGTTCACAGACGACTTAAATACGCGACCTTAAACCCTAAAAACCTTAAAACCTTACTTTTAATGGTCTACGACTCGTGAAACTAAAGAAATTACTATTTACTAGAGGTCCCGCAGTAGTCGAAATTCGACTATAATTAATTGGAATTGTAAGTTTGTACACTATTGTGATTGTATTTTATACTTCTATAATCACAAATTTCGCCAAGGCTACACTATAAAAAATATTAACAAAGACAAACAATATTTAATCTCAATTTGACAACAGACGTCAAGAACAAAAGTTTGACAATAAATAGTATGCATGCGTGTGTGCGTCAAATACATGGTATGTAGTGTGTGTAATGTTTTCTTTATTGATTTAATGTATCTTTAATGCATTATTTAAAAAAATATTAACATTGTGCACTTCTTCTCTATATTCTCTATAAGTGTGGAAAGTTTCATACTCCTCCGTCCGCGCAATTTTCGTAAAAAGGGATACAAAGTTTTTGCTTCACGTATTAATATATAGATATACATAATTACTATTTATATACATAACTATAAAATAACGTCAATTTGTTTGTGACAATATATTTCAATAGTACAATACCATCAACCTGTCTGGCAAAATGACAAACTAAAGCGATTATTGCTTAATGATCTTTCATTATAATTTTTTTTTGTTTAAAATGTTATATTCCAAAACACCGTGGACACAGATTTCTCTTGAACTTGAAGTTTCTTTCGTTATTTCATTGTTAACTGTGGCGTTTGCGGTTTTCGTCATTAAAGGTTTGCAATTTTATGGCTTGATTTTAGGCGCGAAAGCAAGGGAAATTGACAGTTGTTGCATCAACAAAATGGCGCTCAGACCTTAGTACGATTTAAGTTTTAAAAAGCGACCATGTATTTACTGATCAAAAATTATCATATACACGATATTTTATGATTTTTTATTTTTTTATTTTAAATATTATCAATGCTTTTCGCAATCATACTAAGTATATTACGCATTGGCTTAAAAGTCGTTAATGTATTTACGCCGCGATTTTGAAAGCTGCTAAAGTGCCACATATCGACTGAAGTCTGCGGGAAAAATGTTAAGAGCAGACAAATAATCTACACATAGGACCTCTTGTGAGTCCGCGCGGGTAGGTACCAGCGCCCTGCCTATTTCTGCCATGAAGCAGTAATCCGTTTCGGTTTGAAGGGTGGGGCAGCCGTTTTAACTATACTTGAGACCTTAGAAATTATATCTCAAGATGGGTGGCGCATTTACGTCGTAGATGTCTATGGCTCCAGTAAGCACTTAATACCAGGTGGGCTGTGAGCTCGTCCACCCAAACGTCTGACGATTGACTTGTAGGTACATTCTTTTTCTAAGGTAAGATAAAGCTGTTTTGCATTTGTTCGGTTAGCAATGCCGCGTAAATAAAATATTTTTTTTTGTTGAACAACAAAAACAAAAAAAACTAATGATCCTTTTTTCAGATTTATGTGATGCTTCCATAAACAGCTAATCAATATGGAGCGTGACATTTGCATTTTTACATTCATTTAGTATTATATTTTTTTTCTCTTGAGACGTCATATATTTAAGGTGTGTCTGGGGATTTTACTTTGTGGTCTCGGTGTGGGTAAGCTTCCAAATAAGCAGCTACTTCATCTACGAAGAGCCAAAAAAAGCATGTGTGCTGTTCACCCACGGTAGAAGTAAAACATTTAGATATATTCTACCTCGTTATCTCGCGGGCTAAATTCTATAGATTTACTAGCTGACCCGGCAAACGTTGTTTCGCCATGTACATTACTTCTAGAAAAAATATATTTTGAGTTGATATTTAGGGGCATGAAAAATAGATGTTGACCGATTCTCAGACCTACCCGATATGCAAACAAAATTTGATGAGAATCGGTTGAGCAATTTCGGATGAGTTTGGCAACAGACACCGCGTCGCAAGAACTTTAAACTCGTATATTAGTAGGTACGTATTTAGGTATGTTTATTTTTTGAATTTTTGCTTTTTTTATGATCGAATATCGATTGCTTCAAATCATCGCGGTACCAAAGAAGCGGTCACTTCAACTAACGAGCTAAGCTTCAATTAACGTGAAATGAGAAAAATAAAGACTGCTTTACTCCCACGCACACCTTTCAACCAATGTTATTATTTTGACATCGACAATAACTCGAACAGCGGGACCCTTCTCAGAAAGAAAGGACGAGTTAAGGTCATTAACATTTTGTTTAGTACACAACTCACGAAATCGATGCCCGATCAGAAGGATCTGCAAAATTTTAATAATTGATATAAGTTGAAGGACCCTCGCTCGCTGAACCGAATTTATATATTTCAATTCTATTCTATTCCATCCATAAGTCAGATAGGTACATTGGTAATTGTTGTGAAAAAAAACCCTATTGAAATATCGATCTCATGTGAAAATCCGCCTGACACAGGTGAGCCGATTCGACGTCAATAAACAAAATCTTTACTTGTACATATTGCTAATTCAAAATCTTATGTAAGCGTAGGTATAGAGAGCATAAAGAAATGTGCTAAATTCTTTGTAGGTATGAACAGCGAAATCGGCCCTGTCTCACTAAAACGTGAATTTTCCCACGACACGAAGCACACAATAGTTTTGCTTATAATTCATTAATAAGTACTACTTGGTTGAAAGTCATAAAACGTAGGGAAGAATTACGAAATGATTGAAACAATGTGGATTTAAGAAAAATAACACCTAAACATGAAAACTGCGTAGTAGCTACCACACATTATAGCTATTATCGATGGGAAGATCCTGATTATTTTTGTAGCGAAGCAGCCATTCCGCATCCAGCATCCCAATTCCAAAGGTTTATGATAATAAGGTATAGGATAATAGTAATATAATAAAATTGGAACTTCTATCTCCTGTCTCAGGGTCGGTGGTGGCTTTGAAGCTGTGATATCTATGAGCCTACTAAATACCAGATGTCCTCACGCAACTTTCCATACACCCCGCTTATACACTGCGTAGAAACATATACTACTGCAATCATTCAGGACGCTTTCCTTTCGGCATAAATTTTATCTCTCATCACCCATTTTAAAACCAAGTCATACATTAACTAATATTTCATCCGTTATTATTAGAAAACATTAAATATTTTTTTTATCAATTAATAATTTAAAATATATTTTACTGTGATAGGGCGTCTTGTGAGCCACTTAACACCAGATGAACCGTGAGCTTGTCCACCCACCTGAGTAAAAAAATAGCATATTCTACTCTAAATACCGGAAGTACATGTTGATTGATCTGCAGCTTGAGTGAAGACAAATGTAATTGTGTTTTTACTGGTTTTTTGCTTTAATTAACATTTTTTGATGTAATTTATAGAAACTTTTCTGGAGTTTCCGCATACTGTGGATACGATTTGAAACACAAATATCAGTGGCCATGTAACCTGTAGTGTATTAAGAAATTTAATTTGAGATTGTGACCTTAAAGATCAGTCTTTCGGTTACGCCCTGTTTACCTACTCATATACCACACGCAGGTGTATCAATATTTGTAAGGAAGCTCGTAATTAGCCGATGTTCACGAAAAAATTCGCAAAATTCATATTAATTCATAATTCATATGCTAATTAAAGCATGATTACGTGGCGTATTGTGGGTAAGTGCCATAAACCTGCCTATTTGCCTACCAATTGATATCACAGTCTGAAGTTGGGTGTTGGGAATGTGGTGATGTCTAGTGGCATCGGCTTATCCTCCTCTTAACACCAGGCGTGACGTGATTCTGTTTACATAAAAGCAACTTAAAGAATGAACGGAATTCGTGCTATAAATGAAATACATGAGAAAATGTATTAAGAATACTTAAAACTAACTTTTGAATGGGAATTGACATTTTTCAGTCTCGTTGTAAGCCAATTGACAGTATCCAGTTCATTGTTTGAATTTGTGCGTCTTGTGTTTACTTTTTCCGGAAGGCCCAACTCACAGCCTAAACATTTTGCTATGTATGTGGTTCTCAATTATGAATACAGTCTTATTCGACCCAAGCGGCGAGGCCACGCAAAGCCGCCGTCGCACGAAACATGTCTTGTTGGATCTCCCCGATCCACTCTCGGTGCTATTAAGCCTCTCAAGCACCGGTCATCGTCCTCATCGAACTCGTCGATTACGACGAAGAGTTTGACGAGCGAACTAATCCAAAGACACAGCCCACTGAGCTTCTTGCCGGATAATTGTCAGTGGGTCGCGATTCCGATCCGGTAGTAGATTCTGCGAAGCACTGCTCTTGCTAGAGCTAGTGTTAGCAAATTCTCTCTGGTTGAGCCCGTGAGCTCACCTACCCGTCCGTGCGTAGCTGGTATAGCCCCTTAGGTTATCTGTGAATAGGAAGGAACAAAAACAGAGAGTGCTTATATCCGAGGCATATCAAACCTGCTGAATATCGCTAAATATCATTTTAAATTTGCGTTCGTGAGCTTACAGTCCCCTTTCAAATCTGTGTATTATTAAAAATGAAATCTCGACACAGAAACGTAATACAAAACAAACATTAAGGACGGACGTTGCTCTCGAGTGCGAACTGCATTCGCAAAATTCAATATTTCACAACTTGTTCTTCCAAGTGGAGCAGAGTGATGTAACAGTTTTAACATAAAATTTGCAACAATAGTTGCACTTGACAAAGCTAGCTAAAACAAATATCGAGTAGTAGATTTTCGTGGAGGTTCCATTGTACTGTGAGATATGCAACGAAAAAAGAATTGAGCGGCAACGGCTTGGCTAGGTCATAAGGCCCTGTACTTATCGACTATCGTTAGTACGGGTATTGGCATAAAATTCGGATGGTGTCCCTGCGTAATCTTATGAGACTGTTTTCACTAACTACGACCATGGTATTTTCACATTGTGATTTGTCTTGTAAGCTGGTGCAAGCCGTGTCCCAAGATTCTAAAAGACGTTACAAATACTACGCTTAGTTGAGCGTAAGTTCGTTGATATTGGTTAATGTTTCGTAAAAATACAAAAATCATTGTTTACTAATAAAAATATTACGAAAACTATGGTTGATGGTTGGAACAGATGATCTTGTTAAGCTATTACTAATTATCTGTAGGCTTAGTGCGAGTTTCAAAAATCGAATCGAATGACTCGCATCGAGTGTACGCTCTTCACGATGAAACGTGCGGAGCTCTGAGTGCGAGTTACTCTATTTGCAGGACGTTTATTCATCTTTAGAAGCAATAATTTTTTCTTTTATATTGGTAGCATGCAAGTTTTTTTTTAAGGCGTTTAATTGAAATGCCAAGCTTTCTAACGATATTTATAATTAGTCGGGTAATGGGTAATGTACCTGTGCTTAGTGCGAGTTTTTTTTAATTACTCAGTCGATGTTAATGTTATGTTTAATTTGTGTGAGTTTGTATCAGTGCCACCTAGTGGTAAGCATATGAATCTCATTTTGTGGGAGAGAGAAGGTTTGTTTATGTTGCTGTCTCATGTATCGAATAGCTTTACCGAAGTGAGCCTCTCGATTATTGTATGTGCGAGTGCGAGTTACAAATTAATGGATTTTGAGAGTATTTCTTCACTTTGAAGCAAGTTAAGTAGTCACTAAAAATTTTGCCGTGAAACCAATACAATATCAAGATTTTTTCTTTCGTTTTTAATAATAATGTTGTTTTTTAAGGTTTTATCTATTCTAATGGTTTATACACATATATTTTTTCGGTTAGAAAATTTTATAGACGTCTAGCTAGTTGTAAATACATATTAATTCTTTGCTTTTTCATTTAATTCTTATTAAATCATTGCTTTTTTTAAAGAGTTGTTTGATGAGAGAGAGAGAGCGAGATAGAGTTGTTTTTTTTTTATTGCTTAGATGGATGGACGAGCTCACAGCCCACCTGATGTTAAGTGGTTACTGGAGCCCATAGACATCTACAACGTAAATGCGCCACCCACCTCGAGATATAAGTTCTAAGGTCTCAGTATAGTTACAACGGCTACCCCACCCTTCGAACCGAAACGCATTACTGCTTCACGGCGGAAATAGGCGGGGTGGTGGTACCTACCCGTGTGGACTCCCAAGAGGTCCTACCACCAGTGAAAGAGTATTCTTTATTGTACACAAAATGAATAAATATTGTGAAACATTCTTTCTTGGTCTTATCGCTAAGAGTGATCTCTTCCAGACAACCATTAGATGGGCAAGAATAATTTCGAAATGAATTGCACACTGTGTACCTATCTATTATAGAAATATATACACACGCGCACACACACACACACACACACGCGCGCGCAATATACATATTTACAGGCACATACGTACAGATTTATATTTATAAATTATATAGAAATTTTAACAATGTAATAATAATTTTGCTTCTTTACACATTTATAAATAAGGATGGATGCTCGTAATAATTTTAGTATATTTGGGCCACCTAATGAAGATCATCAACACTATTACCGTAAATACAATCATTTTATAAACGTTCAACAGGTAAATGATTAAACCTATGTAAAACATAATTTCGTTAATTAAAAAAAGCTGAAATAATTACCTATTCCAAGATTAATTATGTTAAGTATGTCTAAATATGTAATTACAATTAAATAAATTATATAATAAACTTCTAATTCTAATACTTCTATTAAAGTTACTAAAAAAATATGTTTATGCTGGGCAGTTTTCGTGTATTTTAAAGGTTACGCCATTACGGCAAAGTTTGTTTACGAAATTGCACCCTTAGAATGGAAGTGGTATAACTAAAAAATTTAAGATTAGTTTTATATTTCAAAACACTTATGTATTATTATTAATAACCTACATTTTAAGTAGGTAATACGTGAAGCCAAAATGTTGTTCTCCTTTTTACGAAAATTGCGCGGACGGAGGAGTATGAAATTTCCCACACTCATAGAGAATATAGAGAAGTAGTGCAGATTGCTAATTTTTTTTTTTAATTGTGCATAAACAATAAAAACATAAACTAAATGAATAAAAAAACCTTACACACTTAACCATGTATTTGACACACACACACACACATGCATTTATACTTTTTTGTTTATTGATTTATCAATCTGTGGTCAAATTGAGAATAGATTAATATTTTTTGTCCTTAATATTATTTTTCTATAATGTAGCCTTGGCGACATAGAGCAATTATTATTATAGAAATGATGATAATAGAAAGGTGACAATAGAACTATAATAATGTTCAAACTTAAAATTGAAATAAATTATGGTCAAATTTCGACCACTGGACTACCATTAGTAGATAATAATAAAATCATTTATTGCCTTTCACACAGATTTAGATTATTACAGGCAGCCTACAAGGAAACAACAAAAAAACAAAACACTATTATATCATTTCTGGCAAGCAGCTCAACATTTGCACTTGTATATTATTAATAGGAATTTTATTAAGAATATTGACAATTTATGAGGAATTTGACAAGTACGGATTAGTTATAGATATATGTAGTTACATATTGTAAATTAAATTAGTTTTATAAGTGCAATAAAAAATAATTTAAATGATAAAATGATAAAGCCATACCTTTTTCCAATGTGACGATTAGAGGGTATCCTATTATTCTTTTCTATATTATTCTATCAGCTTATAAAATTAAACAGTCTCTTTTAGTCTAGAAAAGGACAAAGTACTCTTTCTGTCTTTTTCAAATAAAATGGCATGCCTTAAAGTGTTTAAACCGAAAAACTAAAAAAATACAATTATTGTATTACAATATTGAAGTTTACCAGAAACTAAGAATTTTGGGTTGAGCCACTTTAATTCTAAAGGTACAAAATAGTATTGAACACGTGACATTACCCGAATAATTTTGAAAGTAGTTGGTTCCCATTAAAATGCTGTTAAAATGCGTTGTATTTCATTTAGACGGTCTAATGCCAAAACATCACGTGCTACCAATATACGAGAAATAATATTATTGCTGCTCTCGGTGAATAAACGCCCTGCGAAGCGAGTAGCATATCTCAACTCACACTCACAATTCTTCATTTTTCACCGTATAGAACGTAAACTCGATTTGATTTTGATTTATTCATTTACAATTGAACAACTAGGAAAAAAAGATGAAAAGACATTTTGGAGGGACCGCGAGGAGCTAAATTGTGTGAATTGTTTTATTTTGTCTATTTAATGTTTCTTAGTTAATGCGTATTTAATATTTCTTCGTGTATAAGTGTAATTTTGAGACCGTCCTGGCCTAAAGGTTAAGACGTCCGGTGTATTCGTATCTTGCAATGCACCGGTGTTCTAATCCCGCCGGCGGGTATCAATTTTTCTAATGAAATACGTACTTATCAAATGTTTACGATTGACTTTCACTGTAAAGGAATAGCATCATGTAATAAAAATCAAACCCGCAAAATTAATTTTTGTAACTACTGGTGGTAGGACGTCTTGTGAGTCCGCACGGGTAGGTATCACCACCCTGCCTATTTTTGCCGTGAAGCAGTAATGCGTTTCGGTTTGAAGGGTGGGACAACCGTTGTAACTATACTGAGACCTTAGAACTAATATCTCAAGGTGGGAGGCGGCATTTGCGTTGTAGATGTCTATGGGCTCCGGTAACCACTTAAGATTAGGTGGGCCGGGAGCTCGTCCACCCATCTGTGCAATAACAAAGTAACGTGGGTTTATTAACTGTTTAGTATCTGTGAAAGTGCGAAAATTTTAAAAAATTAAACAAAACCGCTGGACGTAGCTTCTCGAAGTCTTCGAAAAGGTCCACTGAAAAAAATCTCAGTATATAATCAGCATTTTGCAGAGATTATATTTTATCCCATATTATCTGATCTCATTTCATTTCATTCCATGCCAATTGATTAATGCTTCAAATTAATCAAATCCATTTCACTCCATATTATCATTTTTCATAAAAAAAGATTAGGCTCTATGGCATGATATTTTTGCCTCTCTAGTTGGAAAAATAAAACTACTAAAGAAATACTCGATCGAAACGTTAAAATCCACTAATTTGTAACACGCACTCGCACAAATGTCATTCGTAGTACTCATTTCGGTAAAATTACTCGGTTACGAGATCACAACGTTAATATGAACTCGCACTCACAAAATAACACCGAGTACGTTTGCCGCTAGGGGCGCTGTTCCAATTGCATACAAATTTGAGCAAACTGGCTCGCTAGTGAGAACGTTACAAAACTCGCACTAAGCACACTGTTCAGAGTGATGAGAGATTTCATCATGTTCTTCTTTACGCTTGAGTTTATCTTAGTTTGTTCTTAGCCTAACCAATCGATATACAAAGTTTGCAAATCACATAACGCCGGTAGCGTAATAAGTGACAACGATAAGATGAAACTTGATGTCAGCCAGTACTGTCGTCATTTTACAAATCTATATCTCAGATTAACTATAACCTTAGGTTCGGGATAGAACATATATTATGCAATTTAAACTTCGACTGATTATTCCGTGATGGGTTTTTCAAACTGCATTATCCTATAAGACAGACTGTTAGTCAGTGGATGGATTGGGAGATAGTACTTTAGAAAAAATCGAATTGAGAACGTATAAAGTATGCATTTTTAATGCAACTCCTCCTGATTTCATACGCTCAAAGATAAATAGTGTATCATCTACGCGCTCTGACTATTGTTCATTGATGATTCTAAATTATAAGCTTTTGCTTTTTTTTGTTTTGGCGAGTTGATGCTCATCACCTCGCCCACCTGCCCGCCTCATATTACGTGGTATCTGAAGTCATCACAACGTAAATGCCGCGACTAACCGTAATACATAAGCTCGAAATCTCAATTGTAGTATTTCAAAATATATCTCTGGAATCTGTATCCAAATCGAACATTCAACTATGTTACCGATTATCACAATAATACGTAAGTTTATTAAATAAATAAACAAAATTGTAGAAAGCCGCGATTAAAATCTATATTTGGTACTTGAATTTCGTTAATTTATTTCCGCTTATTACGTTACACGCAGAGAACAAATGATATGGCTTTTAGTTCATATTGCATTAATTTTTATTATTTAGCCATAATTGAAGTCTTACTGCCAAAAGTAGAAAGTGGTTTTAGAAGCACGCGTAGCCGAAGCCTTCGCTCGAGTGTCTACCATGCAAGAGGCTGGGCTGTGGTCGAGACTGGACACATACGGACCACAATATTTTCTGATTCAATATTTTCAGCCCACTGAGTTTCTCGCCGGATGTCCTCAATGGGTCGCGATTCCGATCTGGTTTTTTTTTTCTTCCTACCTAAGCTGAGAGCCTTGAGAGGCTATTTCAGCGTAACCTTAACTAGTAGGTGAGCTCACGGGGCTCAAACCTGACGATGTGAATGTCCGAGTGTGATGGTGACCACGACCATATAAAAATCTGGTGGCTAGGTGTGTTTTGGGCCGTAAGACCCATCGCTCGTATACCTCGAGTAATTATTACAACGGATATTTCTATTTCTGTAGCGGATCGTAACGAAAATCTAGTTTGGAACAAAAAATAATAATCTAAATTGATAAACAGCTTAACAATAAACGCAATTAAGTCGTCAAGTCTGAATAAATGTTACATTGATTAATATTGTCCGCGTTGATTATTAAAGACAAACAACAGCAATAGCGTAACATCCGTGTTATTTTTTTTTTACCTGTTCGCTGGTAGCCTAGGAGGCTATTTCAGCTACCCCCGGACCACCACCCTGCCTATTTCTGCCGTGAAGCAGTAATGCGTTTCGGTTTGAAGGGTGGGGTAGCCGTTGTAACTATACCAGAGTCTTTAGAACTTATCTCAAAGTGGGTGGCGCATTTACGTTGTAGATGTCTATGGGCTCCAGTGACCACTTAATACCAGGTGGGCTGTGAGCTCGTACAACCAACAGCTATAAAAAAAAAATTTACCCGCCTCAGACTTGCGTCTTTCGATATCAGTATACGAGGTATCATGCCTATTAGTTCACAGACGCTTCTTAATAGTTCAATAAGGATTAATTTACTAGGTAAGTCACTTGTGTATATTTGAAAATTTAATTTAAGTACCACAAATACCACAAAGAACACGCTTTGCATGAAACAAGGCACTTATCACCCGAACTATCTTTGTCGAGTTATTATGTGTACGTGCTCATTGATCGATGACGTCATAAGTTATGTTTATTTTAAAATAAATTGTAGAGAATCTATTCAAAACTTGTGGAAGATTGGATCAATAAAATGACGTCATCGCTGAGCAAATCCTTAATGTTTTTCTCTCTCTGAGGTTCATTAAACAAGACATTTTAAACAGACTATAACAAATTCTGCCCACTACATAATATAGTCAATGTGCTTAAATATTATTGCATCAAACTTTCCTCAGTTCTCGGGCAATATATTCTCGTAACATTCAGTCTGATACAGTACTACCCGCTATATAAATGTACCTATCACAATACCGAAGACGCCCATAGACACACAGCCCACTGAGTTTCTCGACGGATCTTCTCAGTGGGTCGCGATTGCGATCTAGTGGAAGATTCTGCGAAGCACTGCTCTTTCTAGTGCTAGTTTTAGCAAATTCTCTCAGGCTGAGCCCGTGAGCTCACTTACCAGTCCGGGCGTAGCTGGAATAACCTCTTAGGCTACCAACGAATAGGTAGGAAATAAAAAAACCGAAGACATACGAACATGACATTTTGAAGCCGTCGCGTCGTGGCCTAACGGATAAGACGTTCGGTGCATTCGTGTTGAGCGATGCACTGGTGTTCGAATCTCAGGCGGATACCAATTTTTCTAAGGAAATACGTACTCAACAAATGTTCACGATTGACTTCCACGGTGAAGGAATAACATCGTGTAATAAAAATGAAACCCGCAAAATCATAATTTGCGTAATTAGTGGTGGTAGGACCTCTTGTGAGTCCGCGCAGGTGTACCACCACCCTGCCTATTTCTGCCGTGAAGCAGTAATGCGTTTCGGTTTGAAGGGTGGGGCAGCCGTTGTAACTATACTTGAAACCTTAGAACTTATATCTCAAGGTGGTTGGTGCATTTACGTTGCGGATGTCTATGGGCTCCAGTAACCACTTAACACTTGGTGGGCTGTGAGCTCGTCCGCCCATCTAAGCAATAAAAAAAAACATGCTCTGTGAATGAATGAAACTCGCTTGTTCATGTTCACTTTTTGTCCATAACCGGTATTACATAAACACTGAAATGCACACAGTGCAATTAGCGGCTATGTTTATCTATCCACTGCCTGTTTCTTTGACCTAGTCTTTGACAGCGTAAGGCCAAACAGCTGCTTAGAATATGATAAGAAACTTATCTTTTTCCGAGTCGCAGCATATTACATATCCATCCTTTAATATGTGACGAAAAAACCTTTCGCCTCTCTTTAAGTAAGTACAATGCGTACACGAAGGAGTGTGTGATTGGACATAGTTAAAAATATAAGGTTAATGCTATATACTTTAATCCAAAGTTTGGTGCTTGAGAGATGCAATGCAAAAATAGAAATTCTATGTTAGTTGCGTCTTTACAAATCTTATGTCATACGCAAAACAATGGTGGGTCTCGTTTGAAGCGTAGGATAATCGTTGTGCTGATGAGAGTATGTACCCACATGGAGTAGAGTAGAGTATGTATCACATGGTGTGCTAGATGCATTGGCATCTTGTTATGATTTCATAAAAGGGTAATTTCGTCTAAACAATAATGCTTCTGCTTCTTCGTAGTTTGCAGACTGACGTAAAACTTTACCAGCGTCTCATCACTCCCAAAGTGAATGCTCACCTTAAGACCCGAGATCAAGTGACATGGTATTTCACTCTGAGTTGAACAGGCTTTATTTACTTTTGATAAAATAAGATTTCAGTTTGAAATAAATATTTCGATTATGGGTTTATTTGACGGTGTAAACGTGGGGGGAAAGTGTTTCAAATAGCCAATCACTTTACCATGCCACTGCCATCATTGGTGTTCGTGAGTGACGGTAAATCTGTCTTCAACAGCAACAAGAGACTGAAAAAGAGGAGCTTGGTTCGGGTAAAAATTCAAAACTTACGTTAAACTTCGACCATGGCTAGCAGGCACTGGCATAGCGTGGCAGTGCCACTAGCACTCTTAGTATCCATGAGCAACCATAACTCTTTATTCGGTCAACTTCAACTCGTCTACCTATGGTGGCAAAAATGCAACTGAAAACCTTTTTAATTAAGCTTTGCCGACGTCGAATTATTATTTTTAACCACAAACTCTAGTCGAAAAAAATTCCGGAAAAGGATAAATAATAATAATCCGCATTATATGACTTGTGGTTTTGTGTTATTAAGCGCGAATGAATTGCTGTGTTCAAACATAGATATTACGTGGCTCTATTGTTTGTTTGAAATAATTATAACAAAATTATTGTATGTAAATAATATATTATAACACTTTGATATAGTCTTGCGTATTGCCGCATCTCGTAAACATAAGCTTGTTTATCTTTCTATATTTCTAATCAATTAGGTTTTTCAATGCCATGTAGTTCAACTTCATGTCGAGTTGTCGTGGATCAACGTCCACGTGAACATCCTTTGTTCGCCTAAGCCAATGTAATTATGGAACTTACCAGACGTTTGGGTTTGATTGGTATCGACCAGGCTACCTGATCTGTCGGCGCACCAGATCAAAGGTCAATAGAGCCTATAGACAACAGCATAAAGTCCACATCGAGATTAAAGATTGAAGATTGCTCTGGTAACAAGTTAGCATCAGTGCAGGGAGCTCCATCACAAAACTTACAAATCCGAGTTTAAAAAAAAACTTTTTTTTAGATATCATAAAGAAAAAAAAAGTCTGTTTCAAATTCCACCGGGTTAGAAATGCGAACAAACATAAAATGGCCGCTGACTTTAATACAGCTTCTTCGTCTCTCTCACAATATCTAATTACATGTTTAACTCGTGAAAACTGATGAAAAACGGAATGCTATCAACTTAATCTTACGTAAAGATTAGACTAGGAAATAAATATTAATGAAATGCATAAGTGAAATCAAATATTTGTTTTCAGGTGAAGGACATCGACTCGGAGAGCCAGCACTCCGTCCGAGCCCCCGACAACAATTTAGAAGAGAAACTGTGAGTTAATTTGACGATAACTATACGCTTAGACTTCTAATTAACTATCTCTGACTCTCTGACTCTGTAAATAGTAATAGAAGAACCACTGTGAGACTAGCGAACACTCAAGAGTTATGGCGACAAGTTCGTGATTCTTTACCATAATATATTCCATATGTATGAGTAGAATTATTTGAAATGGTACCATCACCTTCTTATTATCACTGCGTCACTCACCAGCGGAACATAATTCATCCATACTACCAGGAACCATAGCGCTCTTACTATTTCCGGGATCATTTCTGTATACAATCTAGAATGAACTCTTTTTCTCGCTCTTTCTTGAGTGCTTTGTCAAATGTCATCATCTTAGGCCTTACAGCCCAGGGTGGGCCTTAGCCTGGTCCAGTATGTCTCTCCGCCAGTTCCTGACACCGATGGTTTTAAGGTCGTGCTCTACGCCATCTAAACATCAGAGTTTGGTCCTGCCACGATTTCTGCGGCCCTCTGGTTTGCCATATAGTAGTTATCTTGGCATTCTGGTCTCCTTCATTCGAACACATGCTATAATTACACGATGTTAGTCGCACATTGAACAGCAACCGACGACATAGGGAGTATTCGTGTCAACCTTCGTATATAGGTGTAAAGAAGCAATATTTTTTTTTATGATTATGATTATAGGTATATTGTGTATTAATTGTATGTATATTTACGGATATGTGTATTTATGTATGTGTATTTATGTATGTGTATATGTATATGTACATACATGTATATGTATTTCACTGGTTTGGTACACCGCGCGTAGTTCGTTTCCAAATGATTCTTGTCCACCTGATTGTTGTCTGGAAGAGATCGCTCTTAGCGATAAGACCGCCAATTGTACTTTTTTGTGTTTAATGTACCGCACTGTCACCCTGGTACAAAAGGGTAAGAAGCGTGCCGCGGAGTTTCGAGCTCTCGCGGCCGCTAAAATTAGCAAAGCCGCGAACGCGTCGCGCCCCCGCCCTCAGACTCCCGTTGCGCCTCCAGCCCGTGCCACTCCGTCGCCGCGACCGGTGGCGCAATCTAAAACTCAGACCCCTCCCCCGGTTATCCTTCAAGAGAAAGCAGCTTGGGACCGAGTTTCCCTGGCCCTTAAGGCCAAAAATATTAATTTTGCCAGCGCCCGTAATCTCGCCAACGGGATTCAAATAAAAGTAACGACACCCGACGACCATAGGGCCCTCTCAAGTTACCTCCGAAAGGAGCGTATAAGTTTCCACACTTATACGCTCCAGGAGGAGCGCGAACTCCGCGTTGTCATACGTGGAATCCCGAAGGAGCTAGATGCCGATCTCGTCAAGGCAGATCTGATAGAACAAGGCCTACCAGTAAATTCCGTGCACCGCATGCACACCGGCCGCGGTAGGGAGCCATACAATATGGTTTTAGTCGCCCTCCAGCCTACCCCCGAGGGTAAGCAAATTTTTAACATTCGGACTGTCTGTAGGCTCTCCGGTATTGCCGTCGAAGTCCCCCATAAAAAAGGCACTCCTAGTCAGTGCCATAACTGCCAACTGTACGGGCACTCTTCCCGTAACTGTCACGCGCGCCCCCGATGTGTTAAGTGTTTGGGCGATCACGCCACGGCCCTCTGCGCTCGCGACCAAAAAACCGCGACGGAACCGCCTAGCTGTGTCCTGTGCCGAACACAAGGTCACCCCGCGAACTACCGTGGATGCCCCCGAGCTCCAAAAATAAATCGCCGCGTCGCCCGTCAAAACCACCTCCGAGCTTCCGGCCCAGACATCAAAGCCACGGTACCCTCTGTGCCGAAGGCTAAGCCTGCTTTCGTGCCGGCGTCGGTGCCCAGCGTCTCGGCTTGGGCTAAACCGTTGCCGTACACGAACACGGCTACAACTCTCTCCCCCGCGACTCGTCCCACCCCCGCGATACGTCCCTCCCCCGCGACCTGCCCTCCGACCGCGTCCGAAAATCTCGCTCTAGCGATCGACTTTTTCCAGTCGATCAACTTTGAGCGTGTTAACGCTTTGGGTGACGCCATTCGCGCCGCCTCCACTGCACAACATTTCATCGCCGTTGTGCAAGAATACGCTGACGTATACGCGTCGTTAAATACGTACGTCCTCCCCTCACTCCGCCGGTAATCAATGGCGTACATTAGTAGAATAAAACCCTTATCCGTAACAATAGGATTTTTTAACGCTTACGGTCTCGCAAATCAACGTGATCAGGTTTGTGATTTTTTGCGTGACCATCAAATTGACATTTTCTTAGTGCAGGAGACCCTACTTAAGCCCGCGCGCCGTGACCCTAAAATCGCGAACTATAACATGGTCAGGAACGACAGGCTCTCTGCCCGTGGTGGTGGTACCGTTATTTACTATAGAAGAGCCCTGCATTGCGTCCCGCTCGATCCTCCCGCGCTCGCTAATATCGAAGCATCAGTGTGCCGAATCTCACTGACGGGACACGCGCCGATCGTTATCGCGTCCGTTTATCTTCCACCGGATAAGATCGTTCTAAGCAGTGATATTGAGGCGCTGCTCGGTATGGGGAGCTCTGTCATTCTGGCGGGCGACCTAAATTGTAAACACATCAGGTGGAACTCACACACCACAACCCCGAATGGCAGGCGGCTTGACGCGTTAGTCGATGATCTCGCCTTCGATATCGTCGCTCCGTTAACCCCGACTCACTACCCGCTAAATATCGCGCATCGCCCGGATATACTCGACATAGCGTTATTAAAAAACGTAACTCTGCGCTTACACTCGATCGAAGTAGTTTCAGAGTTAGATTCAGACCACCGTCCCGTCGTCATGAAGCTCGGTCGCGCTCCCGATTCCGTTCCCGTCACGAGGACTGTGGTGGATTGGCACACGCTGGGCATCAGCCTGGCTGAATCTGATCCACCATCGCTCCCGTTTAACCCGGACTCTACCCCGTCTCCTCAGGATACCGCTGAAGCCATAGACATCTTAACATCACACATCACCTCGACATTAGATAGGTCATCGAAACAAGTTGTAGCGGAGGACTTCCTTCACCGCTTCAAATTGTCCGACGATATTAGGGAACTCCTTAGAGCTAAGAACGCCTCGATACGCGCCTACGACAGGTATCCTACCGCGGAAAATCGTATTCGAATGCGTGCCCTACAACGCGACGTAAAGTCTCGCATCGCCGAAGTCCGAGATGCCAGATGGTCTGATTTCTTAGAAGGACTCGCGCCCTCCCAAAGGTCTTACTACCGCTTAGCTCGTACTCTCAAATCGGATACGGTAGTAACTATGCCCCCCCTTGTAGGCCCCTCAGGCCGACTCGCGGCCTTTGATGATGACGAAAAAGCAGAGCTGCTGGCCGATACATTGCAAACCCAGTGCACGCCCAGCACTCAATCCGTGGACCCTGTTCATGTAGAATTTGTAGACAGTGAGGTAGAACGCAGAGCCTCCTTGCCACCCTCGGATGCGTTACCACCCGTCACCCCGATGGAAGTTAAAGACTTGATCAAAGACCTACGTCCTCGCAAGGCTCCCGGTTCCGACGGTATATCTAACCGCGTTATTAAACTTCTACCCGTCCAACTCATCGTGATGTTGGCATCTATTTTCAATGCCGCTATGGCGAACTGTATCTTTCCCGCGGTGTGGAAAGAAGCGGACGTTATCGGCATACATAAACCCGGTAAACCAAAAAATCATCCGACGAGCTACCGCCCGATTAGCCTCCTCATGTCTCTAGGCAAACTGTATGAGCGTCTGCTCTACAAGCGCCTCAGAGATTTCGTCTCATCCAAGGGCATTCTCATCGATGAACAATTCGGATTCCGTACAAATCACTCATGCGTTCAACAGGTGCACCGCCTCACGGAGCACATTCTTGTGGGGCTTAATCGACCAAAACCGTTATACACGGGAGCTCTCTTCTTCGACGTCGCAAAAGCGTTCGACAAAGTCTGGCACAATGGTTTGATTTTCAAACTATTCAACATGGGCGTGCCGGATAGTCTCGTGCTCATCATACGGGACTTCTTGTCGAACCGCTCTTTTCGATATCGAGTCGAGGGAACCCGCTCCTCCCCACGACCTCTCACAGCTGGAGTCCCGCAAGGCTCTGTCCTCTCACCCCTCCTATTTAGCTTATTCGTCAACGATATTCCCCGGTCGCCGCCGACCCATTTAGCTTTATTCGCCGACGACACGACTGTTTACTATTCTAGTAGAAATAAGTCCCTAATCGCGAAGAAGCTTCAGAGCGCAGCCCTAGCCCTAGGACAGTGGTTCCGAAAATGGCGCATAGACATCAACCCAGCGAAAAGTACTGCGGTGCTATTTCAGAGGGGAAGCTCCACACGGATTTCCTCCCGGATTAGGAGGAGGAATCTCACACCCCCGATTACTCTCTTTAGACAACCCATACCCTGGGCCAGGAAGGTCAAGTACCTGGGCGTTACCCTGGATGCATCGATGACATTCCGCCCGCATATAAAATCAGTCCGTGACCGTGCCGCGTTTATTCTCGGTAGACTCTACCCCATGATCTGTAAGCGGAGTAAAATGTCCCTTCGGAACAAGGTGACACTTTACAAAACTTGCATAAGGCCCGTCATGACTTACGCGAGTGTGGTGTTCGCTCACGCGGCCCGCACACACATAGACACCCTCCAATCCCTACAATCCCGCTTTTGCAGGTTAGCTGTCGGCGCTCCGTGGTTCGTGAGGAACGTTGACCTACACGACGACCTGGGCCTCGAATCAATTCGGAAATACATGAAGTCAGCGTCGGAACGATACTTCGATAAGGCTATGCGTCATGATAATCGCCTTATCGTTGCCGCCGCTGACTACTCTCCGAATCCTGATCATGCAGGAGCCAGTCACCGTCGACGCCCTAGACACGTCCTTACGGATCCATCAGATCCAATAACCTTTGCATTAGATGCCTTCAGCTCTAATACTAGGGGCAGGCTTAGGGACCCCGGTAACCGTACTCGTCGAACTCGACAAAGAGGTCGACGTGCAACCTAACCCATGCATCAGCCCGCTGAGTTTCTCGCCGGATCTTCTCAGCGGGTCGCGATTCCGATCCGGTAGTAGATTCATTCGCGAAACAATTGCTCTTGAGTTGTTAGGTCTCCTTCGGAGGCGCTCGGGCAGTTGTTAGCAAATCCCACCCCTCTTGGCTGAGCCTTTGCTCGCCCACCTGTCCTGGTGAAACTGGAAAGGCCTTCGGGCCACCAGTAAACTTTCAATCATAAAAAAAAAAAAAAGTACCGCACTGTTTATTTGTTTTTTGGTGTACAATAAAGAATACTCTCTCTCTCTCTCCCTTCGTGTAATAAAAATTTACACCGCATAATTATTAGCGCGGTTACGACTGGTGGGGCGATACGTCCCGTTTCAAGCTAATTCAGAAGCGTCTGAAAAGATTACGTTTCATAGACAATTGCAAAATTCTACACGAAGCAAGCAACAAATAACCAAACAGACATCGAACCAGAATAAATCTTTAATTAAGCGTATAAAAGTACCGTTAAATTGTCGTTCGGCGCTAATAATTACACCATCGAACCTTGCGATACAGTAGGCAGGTAATGCAATAAAATAATACGTTACGAAATGATGTGAGCACGCGTTGCTCTGTAGAAATATCGTTCGGAAAAGAAAGGTTCTTGTCAATGTTTTCAACTTATATTGTTATTTCGAAAATCGTGTGCAGTTGCCATTATTGGCCTCTCTCAATGGCTCGAAAGTCATAAGCATTTTAAAGCCTCGAGTGGAGAAGTAGTGGCGTCTTGATTGCAACTTTTGTACGTATGAAATAAGCAAAGTTTCAGGTTTCAGCCTCTCTGTTAAACCAGCATTGATGATGTCCATGACCGACAGCAACGCATTTTTTTTTATTGCTTAGATGGATGGACGTGCTCACAGCCCACCTGGTGTTAAGTGGTTACTGGAGCCCATAGACATCTACAACGTAAATGCGCCACCCACCTCGAGATATAAGTTGTAAGGTCTCAGTATAGTTACAACGGCTACCCCACCCTTCAAACCGAAACGCATTACTGCTTCACGGCGGAAATAGGCGAGGTGGTGGTACCTACCCGTGCGGACTCCCAAGAGGTCCTACCACCAGTGAAATCACCACGTATCTACATTTCTCAGTCTAGTTTCTGTTCATTGCTAGTTAAGGACGCTTTTCGATGTCGCAATAAATTTATTAGCAGTGTCATTTTTTAACAGCTTTAAAAATAACATTTTTGTTTCGCTTGTGCGTTTTAAAAGCTTTAAATCTGTGACCACGAAATCTGTCAATTTTCGAAAAGTTGCAGATTCTTACCCAAAAATAATAATAATATAAATGAACAAAATATCAGCTGTTTGTAATGGTCTTACTACCTCGTTGGTAGAGAGGTTAATGGCCATGAATATTATAACATGGAGTCCGGTTTCGCAATCAGAATGTTTGCGGAAGATTTTTGTAAATTTGGTATTCTGTGTTAGGGTTGCATCTACTTGTTTTTACCTGCTCTGTTTCCGGTCACATAATACGCGAGAAAATGTGACACATTTTTGATTCAGTGTGCTTAGTGCGCGTTTTTTAAAGTTCTCGATAGCGTAAAAGTTAACTCGAATTTGTATGCAGCTGAAACAGTGCTCCTAGCGACAAACATAGGCAAACGTTCCAACTCCATACAAATTTAACTTAACTTTTACGCTATCGAGAACGTTAAAAAACTGGCACTAAGCACACAGTTTTTTTTTATTGCCCTTGTAGGCAGACGAGCTTACGAGCACCTGATGGTGAGTGGTTACCGTCGCCCATGGACTTCAGCAATGCCAGGGGCAGAACCAAGCCGCTGCCTACCGAAACATGATTTACGTGATTACACTTTATATGATTTACATGATTACACGTAGTCGACAGTTTGAAAACAAAAGTAATTTCAGTTCAGCTTGATATTCTGATCTGTGTTTACTTTTAATCGTGACAAAACCACACGACACAGAATCCATTGCGGTAATAATTATATAACGAAGATGCATCAAGACGATGGTTGAAACACTGCGGTTGCAATCCTTTACTTCCTATGTTTATTATTTATAAGTCTTCAATTTTACCAGGATCAATAAAGAATGCGGAAAACATTAACCATTAATAAAGTGGCTATTTATTTATTTATTTACTAGGTTACCCGGCAGACTTCGTAGTGCCTCAATCGATAAATAAAAGACCTAGACTTTTAAACCTTCTCTGGGCTTCCAAAATTAGCCAAATCGTTCCGCCGTTTTCGAGTTTTAGCGAGACTAACGAACAGCAATTCATTTTTATATATATAGATTTAGACATACCAACAGCAATACACACAAAACATTTAAACTTAAAAACAAGTATAAAATTAAGTAGGTCCTGGTATGTAAGCCAGTTAGTTACAGGCATTTACAGCAATATTTTATAACACACTATGACATATTACAGCAATTTTACAAACAACGGAAAAATAGGCAAAATTTAAATGTTAACAGTACAACATAAAAAATAATAATTGAAAAGAACATGAAAACAAGAGTTAACTACTTAACATAACATTGCTATATGACAACTTGGCTCTGATGTTTAAGTGGTTAGAATCTTCTATTTTATTCCACATCGCGTTCGCTATGAAACGTGTACTGTTCAATGTTGGATGTTTATGCACCACACCAAACGGACACGTAACGATTCTACCTCTTTTTCTACTCTTCTCTTTCTCTTTTTATTCTCTTTATTGACGATTGCTTTGGTAACTACAAGTGTATTCTTTAAGGTATCAAAAGACAACTTATTATACACGACCCACTCCGGCTCCACTCGGTTCTTTAACAAAAATTTCAACGATATTTGACGCAGTTTTATTTTTTTAAATTAAAGAACACCTATTGCGGCATAACTAGACAATAGTTAGACATATGCTGTCGCGACACTTTTTGTAATTAATAATGTGTTCTACAAAGACGTAATACATTATTTTATTCATAATCAATAGCTTTCGCAGGGCACGCGATGTAAAGAATAATTTAGATAATTTTTTTACACCTTGGGTTACATACATTATTGGAGTTTTAGTAAAGATCCCTAATTTCAAACTTTTTTTTCAAAAAAAGATTATAGCCTATGTCACTCGGGAATAGTGTAGCTTCCAAACAGTGAGAGAATTTTTCAAATCGGTTCAGTAGTTTCAGAGCCTATTCAAAACAAACAAATCTTTCCTCTTTATAATATAAGTATAGATTAGTATAGATTATACATATTTCAATACGAATTGACACTTACAATACCTTGACCAGTGTTGTCTCAAAAAAACTTTCAGAATAAGAAGTTCCGCGCGGATAACTTAATGTTTTCTGTTAAGTTTACAATAATTATACGTTATTGTTAACGTACGTGCTTTGCAAGGCTGTAAATGCAACATCTTCGGATTAGTAATTATAAACAATGACAACTTGAGATTGCTGTCGATAATCATGAATTCTTTTGTAAATAAATTCTATCTATCTATCTGTCAGTTCACAGACATCCAGTTCTGGATATATATTACATAGGTCTCCCCCAAGCTTCACCACAAAGAGCGGAGTAGGATAGAGTAGACTGTAGTAGAGTTCATCCATACTACCTGAAGCCACTGCGGTCATCCACAGTGCGTTTCCAGAGAACTTTTTTTGCCACGTACCATCCGGCTTTGGAATGAGCTCCCCTCCACGGTGTTTCCAGAGCGCTATATGTCCTTCTTCAAACGAGGCTTGTGGAGAGTACTTAACGGTAGGCAGCGGCTTGGCTATGCCCCTGGCATTGCTGAAGTCCATGAGCGACGGTAACTACTCATCATCAGGTGGGCCGTACGCTCGTCTGCCAAGTAGGGCAATAAAAAAATTAAAAAAAGATCAGTCTTGCGCTGCATCCAGTGGATCTCCGCGAATCTCAATAGGTCGTCGGTCCATTTTGTGGGAGGCCTACCCACGCTACGTCTTCCGGTACGCGGTCGCCACTCAAGGACTTTTCGGACCCATACGCTCTACGAGCAATGTGCCTTGCCCACTGTCACTTCAACGTCGCAATCCTTTGGTTTGAGTTATGTTGGTTACCATGGTTTTCCTGCAAATCTCCGCATTTCTGATTTGATTACGCAGGGAAATTTATAAGGGTATTAACATGGTTAAATTAAACAACTTTACAGCTCACCTCAAATTAAGTAGCTAATGCAGACCACGGGCGTCATACGGTCTTACTTTATAATAAGCATCGACTCTAATTAGTTTCGCAATAGCGTCTGTATTGTCCTTGAAGTACCAACGCGTTATGCAGCGGCATAGTCAAAATAATATCGATACGTATTACTCCTCACTCCTCATTTTTCCTCGTAATATTACTCCAGTGGGCTTCACACCCCCCTGTAAATTGTTCACATTACCACAATTAACTTCAGCCAAATCTCACACACTCCCTCTGTGTTTACAGACAGTTTACAAACAGTTTTGTTCACATTACCACAACTAACTTCAGAAAAAGCGTATTTTTAGTCTGTCTCTAGTCACGACACGACAGATATCATTCAATTTATGTAATAGGAAACCGATCTGTGGAATTACACAACATGTAGATGAACAGAGCATTGTGGAACTCTTACAATGATATGACAGTACGACAAGAATACATTGAACTGTTTATAGGACAGTGTATAAATTGCGACAGCTTTTCCCGCGCCTTCTCCAGTGATATGTTAGGGAATGACGGGTATAGATTTTTTTATTGCCCTTGTAGGCAGACGAGCATACGGTCCACCTGATGGTGAGTGGTTACCGTCGCCCATGGACTTCAGCAATTCCAGGAGCAGAGCCAAACCGCTGTCTACCACTAAGAAACCGGGTATAGAAAGATCATTCTTCGCTCGATGATCGAAATTTGTCCAAAGAATTTTATTGAGAGCACTATAGTGATAACTATCATACAAGAGAACAAATGTACAACAGATCTCTGAATCGTGCCAATAACATTTTGAAGATAGCTTTACTCTTACGCAAACAATAACTTTCAGAGCGTCACTCTACTGAAAACTCTGTGCTTAGTGCGAGTTTTTGAACGTTCTCAATAGCGTAAAAGTTAGTTCATATTTGTATGGAATGGGATAGTTTGCCTACGTTTGTCGCTAGGGGCGCTGTTCCATCTGCATACAAAGTTGGATTAACTTTTACGCTATCGAGACCGTTAAAAAACTCGCACTAAGCACACTCAGTCCCGTTCGATGAAAGATCTTCCCTTGGTCCGCGTACTTCAATTTAATAACACCGATGTGATTTAAACACGAACCTTCTAACTACCTCCAAAACTAACTAAAGCTCTAAAACTTAACTCTCCTTCTGTAGTATAAATAACCTAATTGAAACATTCACAATCATTTGTGACTCCACTCACATGGCTAGTGATTAATGACGTGCGCATGTTAATTACATCGTAAAATCATTGTCTCTGTAATCATATGCAAATAATTGTTGTGTTATGTTGAATGTTAATGTCTACACGTGGTTTTACAAGCGCGGTGTAACTTATGAATATTTTTTTTGTGATTCATAAAGTATGTGATGAGAAAAAAAAAGTAAAAATCAGAGGTAAGTTTTATTTATAATTTTTTTCATTTCATTTTTTATCAATCATTTTTTTTTACGTATTAGACAAAACTGAAATCTTGTTTTCTTTGCAGTTTCAAACCTGTGACTTAGTTCATATCAGTAACGGCACAGAGAACCTGATTGGAGGTTGTGTGCCAGCATATATGATATGGTTTTCGTACGGTTATCGTATTTTATTGGTGGTAGGACCTCTTGTGAGTCCGCGCGGGCAGGTACCACCGCCCTGCCTATTTCTGCCGTGAAGCAGTAATGCGTTTCGGTTTGAAGGGTGGGGCAGCCGTTGTAACTGTACTGAGATCTTAGAACTTATATTTCAAGGTGGGTGGCGCATTTACGTCGTAGATATCTATGGGCTCCAGTAACCACTTAACACCAGGTGGGCTGTGAGTTCGTCCACCCATCTAAGCAATAAAAAAAACGGTTTTTAAGATCTAATTTATAAGACAGGGTCCGGTGAGACTATATTTTGTCCTTACCTTAAAGTCATATGAAAATATTATGAAATGTGTTCATGGGTCATGTTTAACGGCACCTCACGGCACACCCGAATGGAAATGGTTTAATTGCTCGTGGTCTAAAGGATAAGACGTCTGGTATATTCGTGTGTAGCGATGCAACGGTGTTCGAATACCGCTGGCAGGTCCAATTTTTCTAATGAAATGCGTACTTAACAAGCGTTCACGATTGACTTCCACGGTGAAGGAATAACATCGTGTAATAAAAATCAAACCCGCAAAAGTATACTTTGCGTAATTACTGGTGGTAGGACGTCTTATGAGTTCACATGGGCAGGTAAAAAAAAAGTGTTATTTAGTCTTCGAAACTCTCAGCCTCCAAGTTTCCAGTTAAGCCCGCTGCATAAGCATCTGCGAACTGTGTGTTTAGTGCGAGTATCTTAACGCTCTCGATAGCGTAAAAGTTAACCCAATTTTGTATGCAATTGGAACAGCGCCCCTAACGGCAAACGTAGGCAAACGATCCCATTCCATACAAATATGAGCTAACTTTTACGCTATCGAGAACGTTAAAAAACTCGCACTATATAAGCACACTGATAATAAAAGCGTAGAGGACGGCAAAACATCACGTGTGATTCACTACTAACAAATACGTATCAAGTTTTTGATGTCGAAGTAAAAAGGCTGAAAAATGATATTTCAAATAAAGGCTTGTTTATTAAAATAAAAAAAAAACAAAACAAATTCTAAGTAGTGTGATATCATTCCATCATTGTTCGACCGTACTCAATCAAAGAGACATGACATTTTAGTGGCATTACGGAAACAGAGCAACAACCTTAAGTGACATCAGTACTTGAAGATCCGCACTACATCGTGATGTAAAATGTCAATTGCGTGCTCAGTATCACTCCTCCCACATTTGGACTGGATAAATGCGCCAATATATTACAACAATACATTGTTTGAATAATGCTTGTCACTGATTTTTTATCGGGATTATCTCGGTCTATATCCAAAAGAAAGTTCTCTCTCTTTTTTATTTTTATTGCTTAGATGGATGGACGAGCTCACGGCCCATTTGGTTTTATATGGTTAAGGCATCCTGTGAGCTCGTCTAGTTAAGTACGGCCACCCTGCCTATTTTTGCCGCTAAACAGTAATATGTTTCGGTTGAAGGGTGGCGCAGTCGTTGTATAATAAAAGCTGAGATTTAGAACTCATGTCTCAAGATGAGTAGCGCGATTTACGTTGTTCATATCAATGAGCTCCAGTAACCGCTCAATATCCTGTGGGCCGTGAGCTTGTTCACTCATCTAAACAAAAAAAAAACTTAACCAAGGATTATTTTCGGTCTATTTCTGCTGCAGAATAATCATAGTATTTGATTTTAATGTAAACAGTTCAAGACACGTAAAGGCTTAGCGCATGAGATAGACCATAGGTGCCCCAAAAGACCAAAACCTTTCGAAATTCTATTCAACCGTCAGCCAACAATTTAAATCTTATGCAATAAAGAAATTGATTGAGGAAGCTATCGCGCGATGCGTGCGCACAAGTGGAGCTCGACAGCACGCGACATATCACCGACACAAATGTAACTATTCTGTTACCAAACCAGCTGAGATTTCATCAGGCTTCACAGAACAATATCAACTTAACAAAATATTTTCTGATAAAGCGCGGCCTATTCGTATCTCAGTATTAAAAGTTAATCGATTGTGAGCAGAGATAAAAATGAACATATCGTTATTGGATTCAAAATTTAAAATTACATGGAAACGACTAACGTTTTATTTGTGAACTTACATTGTGAAGTCTACGAATTTAATATACATATTATTCCCTACCTAATGCTTAGTAGCCTATGGGGATATTCCAACTACGCGCAGACCGGATATTTGAGTAGCTGCATAAAGGTAGTACCTGAGGTTACCTCCTATTACCATTCCGATACAATATTTCTTTATATTTGTCTACATTCACAACTTTTTCACATTCAGCTTAGGTTCTTTGGAACGTCAGGGTCAAATATCCCGTTCCTTAAAAAAATGGATGACCATGGAATATTAATACCGCTTAAATACGTACACCTTAAAAATATTTTTGAAATACTCCCTTTGAATATCAATTGAGGCAATATTTTTTTACTAAACAAACTCAGAATGCCTTATTATGTTAAGCAAGCATTTAGCAAGAAGATTCTCTCTTGGCATTGCAACAATGACATTTTTTTCTTTTTACAAATATATGTGCGATTTATGTTATGTAATGTTGATTGTTTTCGTATTCAGACGTTCGGATGGGGATTCAATTTATTATTTTGTATTTTTGTTAAATAACATGCTCTTTCAGAAGAATCAATGCTATTTAATCTCATGTAGCCTGATATATGAATAATAATATGTGAAGTGTTTCTCAGGGCTTATAAAAATTAAATGATGCATGCCGCACACTTTGCGAAATACTTCTCAACTAGTTAGTAAAGTTGCATCGGAATAACTCTCTAGCCAGCAGTCCTTTAAAACTTAAGTATAAGGCAACTTTTTTTTCGTACCTATGCTGATAGCCTTGTGGGCTATTTCAGCTTCACCTTGACGTGTAGGTGAGCTCACGGGGCTCAAACCGGGAACGTTGCTAACACTGGCCCTAGCAAGAGCAGTGTTTCGCAGAATTACCACCGGATCGGAAACGTGACCCACTGAGAAGATCCAGTGAGAAACTCAGTGGGCCCATAGACACCCATAGACACGATGGGTTAATTTACTCGTCGAGCCCTTCGTCGCAAGCGACGGGTTCGACGAGGACGGTGACTGGGCAGGCGACGACTACGAAGAGAAAGGACTTGCACCGGGCGGGTGTTAACTGACGGTAAACCAAAAGTCCCATTGTTGTTGTTCGATTCGAATCGAATTACTCTATATAAACCAGGAGTAGGAGCACAGGGAATATACTACAACAATAAGTTAAGGATATTTTCATTATAGTCTGATGATATCATAGATGGAGTATCTCTAAGAGGCTATGGTGGTCTTCAGAATAATACTCAACTGCACTTACCAATGTACTCTAAGCGGTTCATCTAAGTATAATGTATATACCTATCATTTAAAATAGAATATAATATATAATTTACATATTTCAATAATAATTTACATCCATAAAAATTCGCAATAATTTTGGACTCTAATTTTGAGCAATCTACGTTTAGATTATTTAGTACCAACTAAATCCCCCTTCCTATGGCCGTGCCATTACAAAAACGGTACCACCTCGTAACAGGTTGATGCGCGATCACAACATCTGCCAACATCAAATTCCTATAAATCCTTGACTTTTGTTTTTAATATCAATCGCGCCGCGGGTCTTCGTCATGAATAAAGCATTCGTGAATTCCACCACAATCATTTTAGATTTCTTATTATCCTGTAAAATGCGGCTGCATTTCAATGGTCGATGAACTTTCATCGTGAATTTTTATCATTCGATGTGGCACCGGGGCACTTATATTGCAAATCGCACCTATCTCGTTTTTTTAGAAAGATATGTTAGGGTCCTGAAGTGCTTGTGGCTAGTAGTGCACTATAGTGTTTATGCGGGATCATTATATCTTATACCTTTTAAACGAGCAATTCTTGTATATATATATAATCTGAATCTCGGAAACGGCTCCAACGATTTTCCTAAAATTTAGTATACAGGGGATTTCGGGGGCGATAAATCGATCTAGCTACGATTTATTTTCAGAAAATGTTGTTTTATTCGTGTTTTCAATAATCAACTCTTCCCGACATCTATTGGCGAATAATAATACTATTCGGGATCCTAACATCTCAGAGGAAAGGCGGAAATATAACGCCGCTTCCAGGTCCTACAAGAAGGTTATTGCCAGGGCGAAATCGGAGCACGTTGCTAGAATTGGCGAGCGACTGAAGAGCTATCCCTCTGGGAGTCGTGCTTTTTGGTCGCTCGCCAACGCTGCAGAAGGAAACTTTTGCAGGTCTAGTCTCCCACCACTACGCAAGTCCGATGACAGTCTGGTCCATAGTGCGAAAGAGAAGGCTGGCCTTCTGGTCAAACTCTTCGCCTCGAACTGTCGACTGTGGACGACGGGGGTGCCACACCACCGAACATCCCCCGGTGTGATAGTTCCCTGCCGGAGATCTGCTTTACACAGTGTGCAGTCAGGCGGGAACTTCGACTCCTGGACGTCCATAAGTCGAGTGGGCCAGACGGCATCCCTGCGGTGGTTCTAAAAACGTGTGCCCCTGAGCTGACGACTGCGCTAACGTGTTTGTATCGCCTCTCTTATTGCGCTAACAGGGTTTCGTCTTCATGGAAGACCGCCCACGTCCACCCTATCCCCAAGAAGGGTGACCGGTCGGACCCATCGAGCTATAGGCCTATCGCGATAACTTCCTTGTTTTCCAAGGTGATGGAGCGAATAATAAATATACAACTCCTGAAGTATCTGGAGGATCGCCAGCTGATCAGTGACCGATAGTACGGTTTCCGTCACGGTCGCTCAGCTGGCGATCTTCTTGTATACCTTACTGAAGCCTTGGAGAGCAAGGGCGAGGCTCTTGCTGTGAGCCTTGATATCGCGAAGGCCTTCGACAGGGTCTGGCATAGGGCATTTCTGTCGAAGCTACCATCTTACGGAATCCCCGAGGGTCTCTGCAAGTGGATCGCTAGCTTTTTGGATGGGCGGAGCATCACGGTCATTGTAGACGGTGACTGTTCTGATACCATGACCATTAACGCTGGCGTTCCACAAGGTTCAGTGCTCTCCCCCACGCTTTTCATCCTGTATGTCATGCTGTCTATTGATGGCATGCATTGCTATGCGGATGACAGCACGGGGGATGCGCGATATATCGGCCATCAGAGTCTCTCTCGGATCATGGTGCAAGAGAGACGATCAAAACTTGTGTCTGAAGTGGAGAACTCTCTGGGGCGAGTCTCCGAATGGGGTTTCATCAATTCAACCCGATAAAGACACGAGTTTGCGAGTTCACTGCGAAGAAGGACCCCTTTGTCATGGCGCCGCAATTTCAAAGAGTATCCCTGCAACCTTCCGAAAGTATTGAGATACTTGGGGTCGACATTTCGAGCGATGTCCAGTTTCGGAGTCATTTGGAAGGCAAAGCCAAGTTGGCGTCCAAAATGCTGGGAGTCCTCAACAGAGCGAAGCGGTACTTCACGCCTGGACAAAGGCTTTTGCTTTATAAAGCACAAGTCCGGCCTCGCGTGGAGTACTGCTCCCATCTCTGGGTCGGGGCTCCCAAATATCAGCTTCTTCCATTTGACTCCATACAGAGGAGGGCCGTTCGGATTGTCGATAATCCCGTTCTCACGGATCGTTTGGAGCATCTGGGTCTGCGGAGGGACTTCGGTTCCCTCCTGTATTTTGTACCGTATGTTCCATGGGGAGTGCTCTGAGGAATTGTTCGAGATGATACCGGCATATCGTTTTTACCATCGCACCGCCCGCCACCGGAGTAGAGTTCATCCATACTACCTGGAGCCACTGCGGTCATCCACAGTGCGTTTCCAGAGGTCTTTTTTGCCACGTACCATCCGGCTATGGAATGAGCTCCCCTCCACGGTGTTTCCCGAGCGCTATGACATGTCCTTCTTCAAACGAGGCTTGTGGAGAGTATTAAGCGGTAGGCAGCGGCTTGGCTCTGCCCCTGGCATTGCTGAAGTCCATGGGCGACGGTAACCACTCACCATCAGGTGGGCCGTATGCTCGTCTGCCTACAAGGGCAATAAAAAAAAATATATATTTTTCTTAATTGAGGGCAACTAACCGCTTTAAAGACACAAAAAGATGTCGTCATCATCTAGTGTGATTTATTCACGGCCAAAAATGAACATACAAATATTAGCCACGCATCGCACAGTCAACATCATGCGTTGTGATTGATGATAAAAAAGTGTTGGAGTCGTTAGATTTTATTTGATGATACAAATTAAAAAATAATTATTAATACTTCACAAAAAATACAGTAATTGAACGACCGTTTTCATTTAACAAAATGCTTACTTTTAGATTGTTAGAACAGTAATGGAAATAAAGATGTTATTAGCAACCAGGGAGTTCACGGTCTACTGCAATTGTCTCTGCGACACATTATTTCACAAACTTTTTTTTCTTTTTCGACATTTCCTTTCATGAATGTTGGATTCTATGCTGGATATGGATGCTGTGAGTCCGAGCGGCTTAGTAACACCTCTGTAAAGTAATGATGGTAGGACCTCTTGTGAGTCCGCACAGGTAGGTTCCACCATCCTGCCTATTTCAGCCGTGAAGCAGTAACGCGTTTCGGTTTGAAGGGTGGAGCAGCCGTTGTAAATATACTAAGACCTTAGAACTCATGTCTCAAGGTCGGTGGCGGCCGATATAGATGTCTATGGGCTCTGGTAACCACTTAACACCATGGACTATGGTGGGGTATGAGCTTGTCCACCTATCCATGCAAAAAAAAAACAACCTTCCAACGTGATATCGAGTCAATGCTAAAAGATGGTCGGTGGTGATGACGTGATAATATCTATGGGATCCTGTAATTATGAAACACTAGGTCTCCGTAGTGATCTGGTCAACTTAAATACTCTCCAATAAATAAAACTGCAACCTTCAAAAGCAAATTACGGAACAAATTCTAAGACACAATAGCTATCTCTTAAAATCGTAGGAAATTACTCACGCATATCAGAATTAGCCCTTCCGCGTTTTATAATCAGCATACATCAATAAATACTCAAAGGCGTAATGTATACGGACGTGAAGATAAAAAAAAAACAAAATAAATCATTGTTTCATCGAAGGCTGTTCGCACGCATGACAAAGAAAGGCAGATGCAATTTCTTGACGAGTCCCTTATGAATAATAAGTTATATGCATAATTTAAATGTAAATCCTTTGTTTATGTCGTTTGGAGATGTTTATTTTGGTTCCGTGTTTTATAATTCGATGGTTTATTTACGACGTGCGTGTGTGTTTTATGCGAGTTTTAAAATCGGCATATCTTTTAAACTATTACATAGGCGGCACTGAAAATTGCGGGAATTAACGAAGTGACACAACATTACTATTTAAAAATATATTTATTGCTTTTCGAAGTATTCTCCGCAAAATTTGACACATTTTTCCATACGATGGAACCAATCATTGAAGCAACCATTCCATTCGGAAGTTGGGGTCTCCAAAATGGCCGTTTTGTAGGCGTCCACAGCTTCTTCAGGTGATGAACATCTCTGTCCACGCAATTTATTCTTTATTTTAGGGAAAGTATAGAAATCATTAGGGCTTAGGTCGGGGCTGTACGGCGGATGGTATAATAATTCTATGTTTTCTTGCTCTAAAAACTCTTTTGTTCTGTGCGCGGTATGAGAACTCGCATTGTCGTGATGGAGGATGATGCGGCGGTTGCAGTTCTCTTTACGGAGTTCAGAAACGACCTGTGGCAAACAAATGCTAGCATACCATTCTGCATTAACCGTTCTTTGTCCCTCAAGAGAAATAGTCGTAACATGGCCGGTTTTGGAGACAAACGTGGCCACCATTTTTTTTGCAACACTCCGTGAACGAACAATTTTTGTTGGCTTTAACTCATTTTCGAACACCCAAACTCGTGACTGGTTTTTTGTTTCGGGTCCGTACGCGTATATCCAGGATTCGTCACCTGATACAATGTTGTATACAGCATTTGAGGATCCTGCCTGGAATCTTTTGAGAGTTCTGACGCACCAAGTAACGCGAGCCGCTTTTTGCTCTTCACAGAGCGAATGCGGTATCCATCGGGAAAACAACTTTTTTACACCTAATTGTTCATGCAAGATTATTTGTATTTGACTCATGCCAATGTTTAAAGTTGCCTGAATTTCGCGGTATGTCACATGTCGATCTTCCTCAATCAGCTTATGCACAGCATCAACGTTTTCTTGGGTGACTGCAGTTTTTGGACGACCTTGACGAGGATCATCACTGAGCTTGACACGTCTACGTTGAAACTCAGCAAACCAGCGATAAATTGTGGTTTTGGATGGGGCTTCATCACCAAATGCAGAAATCATCCGGTCAACACACTGTTTTTGTGTTAAACCACTTCGAAAATCATAATAAATCATCGCTCTTGAATTTTCTCGAGTCAATTCCATTTTCTCAACGACTAAACAAGTTTGACAAAACCTCGTGACACAAGACCGAGAATCTTTTTTTAAATAAATAAATGGTATTCGATTTTAAAACCAAGGAGTTTTCAATTCAAAATATTTTAATATGACAGGAACAGTGGAAATATTCCATTCCCGATACTTTTAGTGCAGCCCTCGTAGTAGACAGATCTAAATGAAATCAAGAGAGGCGTTTTCAATAAAAACTGCCTCCGATTATTCAATGTGCCAACAGTCGTGTAATATTTCGATTTCTATTTGTGCTCACTATGTGTGGTCGCTATTTGTTTAGCTCATCTACCCGTCCTCGCGTAGCTGGAATAGCCCCTTAGGTTATCAGGGAATTGTTAGAGAAAAAAAGATAAATAAATGCTACAAAGGAGTTAGTAGTGTCCGGGGAATCCAGGTTTATTCCCGGACAGTACGTAGCGCGGGAGAATATTCTAGGTTTAGATCGTTTTGAATAGGTTATTTATTTAAGTACAATTAAAGTTTCAGTCAGCTATTAAATTAGTCACACTATTCGAGGAAGGCAATCTGCAGCGCTAGCTGTAAAATTAACATAAACAGTAATTTAATCTATAATAAAATCAGCAATATAATTCATTTTGATTCATCTCGTATCACACGCAACATTAAATGATATGAATCTAAATTGACATAACATGCTTGTATGAGTTCACGAAAATAAAAGTACAATGAGTCATGTTATGGTCGCAGATTATATACCTATGTTTTAACTTTAAAACATTTTGAGAAAGTTTTGAAAATTAGCTAATACATAACATCGTAAACCTATTGAATTTGGTGAGCTCACCTAGCCGGCAGTCAATGAACTTCCCTTCTCTAATCTTTGTTTTAAGAGCGCTTTGATATTTCGCTCCCCTCAAACATTGAATCTCACTCAATTCTTTAGGTTAATTGGCCAGCCTGACTTGTCGTAAATCGCGTAGTCCAACACCGATCGCGATGTTGTATGCAAATGCTTGTTGAAGCCTTCTGCCTCACCGGGGGCCTTAGAATCTTAAGCAACAATTCTCTGAACTTCCAACACATATTACGTGTCTGATTTTAGCCGATTTACTGTCGTTGTTACACGAAAAACATCATCCATAGATCTTGCGATAAAGACGTGTCGACAGAAGTGAAGATCAGATATGTTCAAATTGTTTTAACCTATGCTGGCGGTGACGAATATGTTTGTTGAACTTAACGAAACAAAATATATATTTATTTTTTGCTTAGCTGGGTGAACAAACTTGCGGTTCACTTGAAACAAAATGCCTACCAGAGCCCATGGACATAAACATGAATGACGTCACCCAGTTTAAGAAGAAAGTTTAAATTTTATTATATAACGGCTGGGACAACTTTAACAGTGAAACGCATCACTGCTTCGTGGCCAAAATAAGCAGGATGGTGTCACTAATTCGTGCGGGCTTACAACCCACCGTATTACTAGTATTACCTCAAATTTATAGATTTCGCTATTTAACGGACGATGTTGTTCCTTCATTGTGGAAATCGGCCGTGAACAACGTTTTTCTTAAATAAAATTGGGACCAGCTTTCGGGATATTGACACTGGCATAGTCACATCACCCCTCCTGGCTGAGCTTTTGCTTGCCCACCTGTCTTGGTGAAGTTGCAAAGGCCTCCGGGCCACTAGTAATCCTTCAATCATAAAAAAGTATTATCCTTTAGGCCACGACGCTCTAAGCTTTTCGTAAGTAGCACAGGTTGTGACAATAACTTATCGTCAGATGAGAACGTAATTATCTATCTTTATATATCTATCTTCTATCTATATACCTATATCTATACTATCTATACTAATATTATAAAGAGGAAAGATTTGTTTGTTTGTTTGTTTCGAATAGGCTCCGAAACTACTGGACCGATTTGAAAAATTCTTTTTCCATTAGAAGCCGACATTGTCCCTGATGAACATAGGCTACTTTTTTAAATAATTTTTTTTTTTTGGTCCATTTGTGTTTTAGTGTTTCCGAAGCGAAGCGAGGGCGGGTCGCTAGTATATATATATAAACAATGTGAGATTAAACGGTAAAAGTAGTTTAATTAACGCACTCACAAAATTAAATCTTATTAGATCAACACTGTACTATTTTATTCACAGTCGTGGGTCTTCCTGAATACACAATGTCCATCCATTTAAACAATAATTAAAAAGTTAAAGTTAAGCAGCGGTCTTAAAGAGTGATGCGACTTTTTTGTTTTTTTTTTATTGCTCTTGTAGGCAGACGAGCATACGGCCCACCTGATGGTGAGTGGTTACCGTCGCCCATGGACTTCAGCAATGTCAGGGGCAGAGCTAAGCCGCTGCCTACCGCTTAATACTCTCCACAAGCCTCGTTTGAAGAAGGACATGTCATAGCGCTCGGGAAACACCGTGGAGGGGAGCTCATTCCATAGCCGGATGGTACGTGGCAAAAAAGACCTCTGGAAACGCACTGTGGATGACCGCAGTGGCTACAGGTAGTATGGATGAACTCTACTCCGGTGGCGGGCGGTGCGATGGTAAAAACGAGATGCCGGTATCATCTCGAACAATTCCTCAGAGCACTCCCTATGGAACACACGGTACAAAATACAGAGGGAACCGAAGTCCCTCCGCAGACCCAGAGGTTCCAAACGATCCGTGAGAATGGGATTATCGACAATCCGAACGGCCCTCCTCTGTATGGAGTCAAATGGAAGAAGCTGCTATTTGGGAGCCCCGGCCCAGAGATGAGAGCAGTACTCCACGCGAGGCCGGACTTGTGCTTTATAAAGCAAAAGCCTTTGTCCAGGCGTGAAGTACCGCTTCGCTCTGTTGAGGACTCCCAGCATTTTGGACGCCAACTTGGCTTTGCCTTCCAAATGACTCCGAAGCTGGACATCGCTCGAAATGTCGACCCCAAGTATCCCAATACTCTCGGAAGGTTGCAGGGATACTCCTTGGAATTGCGGCGCCATGACAAAGGGGTCCTTCTTCGCAGTGAACGCGCAAACTTGTGTCTTTAACATAAAAAAAAACATACAGTCGAATTGAGAACTTCCTCCTTTTTTTGAAGTCGGTTAAAATAGAACTAGATGCAGTTTATGCAGCTCTCGAGAACACGCTTATAGCTCCGATCTCTCGCAAGCCCGACATAGCTAAACCAAGAGCAGATATTTCTAAAATAAATAAAAAATATACATTGCATAAATATGTTTTCAAAATGCCAAATGTTGGCTACTATTTTACATGCCCAATGTCGGATCTGCAACTCTTACGGTTACGAGTATGGTGATGAAAGTTCTTCACTTGTGCCACACGGTAATTAAGAGCGAAAGTCGAGTACCCGGCAAGGAAATGTTACTTAAGCCGTGTGTACGTTAAACCACTAGAACTGCATTTAGCTTGGACCAGGATTAAGTTAAAAACGCCAATCGTTTTGGCCAATCAATATGAATAATTATTATATTTATCATTTTATACTTAGCTAGCGACCCGCCCTCGCTTCGCTTCGGAAACATTAAATTTGATTATTGATAGTTGAGTCCCGCGATGTTACTCGCGGTTATTGTCGTACCGCGAGTGAGGCCGCGGGGCGTAGCCTAAGTTGCTCCTTATATCATCAGCTACCTGTCAGTGAAAGTCCCGTCAAAATCGGTCCAGCCGTTCCAGAGATTAGCCGGAACAAACAAACAGACAGACAGACAAAATTGTAAAAAATGTTATTTTGGTGTATGTACTGTATATATATATTCATATGCATGTAGTAAAAAGCGGTTATTTCAATATTACAAACAGACACTCCAATTTTATTTATATGTATAGATTCATGGTATAATAACACCCTCCTTGTATGTACTATGCTGTGGCTGGACTGTTACAGTCCGGCCGCTGAAGATGCGTCGAGCTTACGATGAAAAATTTTTGTATTTTCGTCCACTAATGATTATCGTAGAGAAATATGTGTGTAAACTTGGATTGAGTATTGTTAATTTTGCGTTAAATTTTGTGTTGGTTCTATCACGTTCTCCCAGCAGCCGGACAATCTGGATGTTATTTTGAAGTTAAGCAGTAGCTAGCTCCAGTCCATAATTCCGATAATATAAATCTGGACTGTCAATCACTATTCTGATATTCTTTAAACGAGGTCCTAAGAGAGTCGTTGCCGTAAGCTAGTATGTTGTCTATTCAAGACAATGCGTCCTTCTATTAATGTAAATATAAGAAATCTTTGTTCGAAAGTGCTTACATAAGGAATGCAGAAATTAAGAAAAAGAAAGTCATATTTATAAAGGTTGCTAAACTGAATATAAGATAAACGTAATTATATGAAACAAAAAAAATATTAAAATACATAATCTTGCAATAAATTCAAATTATATAATATACATACAAAACATTTGGATCAAGCTTGGGTTCTGAAATGGCACGGGTCGTGAACAAAAGGATTTGCTCGGTAAACAGGATAAATACAGTAAAATTGTTATTATTTCGTAACAGGAATAAATAGTACAGCTAATAAATTAATGAATATTAAATCGCTTGATCTTGTGACCGAAGGCTGGCCATGACAATGGAAAGCAGCGGCGCACCCGACGTGATCCGCATTAATCGCTCGGTAACCGCGTGCCGAGTCAACCTGATCGAGTTAATGCCCTAGGAAGTAGCAATGGACTTCGAACAATAATTGATAATCTCATTGAGTCTTTAATTTTGTTGGCCTTCTAAGGCAGTGGTTTGTATTGGATGCGGGTCAATGAACGCTTTATTAGAAGTACTATATAATTGTATAGTAATGTATATAGCATAAATGTTGCAGACAAAGTTCTGCTTTTTAAGGCAGGCGGTATTGTCTGGGATTAGGACCATAATAAATATACATTAAACATAAATTACAGGGTGTGAAAAACGGCAATTAATATTCCATTTTAATAATTTAATATAATCTATATTGTAATTTTTAATTTAATATCTAATGGTAACATAACTGGCGGCACCCACCTTAGGACGTAAACTTTCAGTTTCAAACCGAAAGGCTGCTACTTCAAGATTGAAATGGGCGGCAAGGTGTATTCAAATTCCAATGAGATCTCAATATACCTATTTATTGTAACCTAATTATGTCCGATATACTTATCGTACAATATGTTCACGAATTATCCCGATTAGCAGTCTGTTTACAAAGTATGGACAGTGATAATGAATAATAATAGTCAATGCAAAGAACATGAAAAATAAGTTACATTTATGGAGAAACATTTGATTCCGTCACTCTAGAAGAAATCTAGGAGGCCATGATCCCCGGGCCTTTAACAAAAAGCATTTGTACATTTTTACATTAAATAAACATTTTATTATTTTATTTAGAGTCGCTTAAGACTTTAGAGTATTTAAGCGTCCTAAAATGGTGACCCAGACATGAAATAAATTATATTATTCAATCAACGCAACGCTACGAACGAAACAAAAGCGGTTCTAAACATTGTATACACACCCCAAATAACAGTTTTAGGTTCTTAAATTCAACACACACATCAATTGAAAGCAGAGCGTGAAATTAACAATACATTACAGCTAGTTTGAAAACATATGCGGCCCACAAACAGCAGCACAAAGAGGATAACACAGACTGCTCTAGTGATCCATACTAGCCGAGTAAGACACCGTTACGATTCTCAATAGAATATCTCGTTTATTGAACACATGTCCATACATCTCGGGTTATGTAAATTCTGTATTTTTAAAGCGCATTGTGCTGGTCTTTGTAACCTTATTCTGTATACAATAGTACTGATCTACATCAACAGACCGGCGCGGCGGTGACATAACTGTATTGTTAGTTTATTGAGGACTAGCTGTATCTGCGACGTCGGCCTCGAGAAATTTAACGAAACATTACTTTATTTTATATTAATTTATAATAATTATATAATAATTAAAAAAATAGTAGTCTTACTCCTTATTAGTTTAGCTATCTGTCAGTGAAAGCCCGACAAAATCGGTCCAGCCGTACCAGAGATTAGCCGTAACAAACAGACAAAAATTTTAAAAGATGTTATTTTGGTATATGTACCGTACCTATATACATTCATATGTATGTAGTAAAAAGCGTTTATTTTAATATTACAAACAGAAACTTCCATTTTATTTATCTGTCTAGATTTATTTAAATTATGTTTCATCATCAGTTGTGTTACTGATGGTAGGACCTCTTGTGAGTCCGCACGGATAGGTACCGCCACCCCGCCTATTTCTGCAGTGAAACAGTAATGCGTTTCGGTTTGAAGGGAGGGGCAGCCGTTGTAACTATATTGAGACCTTAGAACTCATATCTCAAGGTGGGTGGCGGAAATTACGTTGTAGATGTCTATGGGCTCCAGTAACCACCTAAAACCAGGTGGGCTGTGAGCTCGTCTACCCCTCTAAGCAATAAAAAAAAAGTTAGGTTTCCGTCACTTAAATTCCAAAAAAAAACAATTCCAAAAAGATTTGCCGTCATCCAAATACCTTGAACCTCAACCGTTTCTACGGACGTGGCTCGAATGTACGATGCGGTGGTAGAACATGCCACAGTCACCATTAACATGACTACATCGTGTTTAATGGCACTTCTTAAAAACCAATATTTTTTTACGTTTCATTGTGGTTTCATGACGAATTTTTAATATAGTTAAATAGTTTTGTTATGCTGTTTGGATTTCCTTTTAAATACATTTTGTCATGTGGAGTTGATGTCAAATAATGTTTGCAACTAAAAGATACGATTTTTCTACACACATAAATCTCAATTTTATCCCATATGATACGGTATAGATAAATAATCGATTTTATTAATCTATTAAATAAATAAATAAGCCTTTATTGCTGTTAGAGTTTAACTTATTTAACTAAATATAAAATGTTAAAAATAGAGGTAAGAAAACTATAAATAAAATTAACTTAACATATCTATTAAAGACCGCTTAATAAATGTCGGTGGTCCGTTGGAGGCTTAAGATCGAGATACGAATTTCATTCAATACTTTGAGTCAGATCCTTGAAGCCGAAACACATGGCTATTACGCGTCAGGTATAGGCGAGATTTTGAAACTCACATCTCAGACTCGCGTGCAGATCTATACAACGCTTTACCGCCAACAAAACCTTTTGAGGCAAGCAAATAATATTAAATTAAAATTAAAACTCTCTTCTGTTCATATTTGTTTTATTTTATTTTAATCAATCATATCAATTTCCACACAGCTCTTAAATTACAAGCATTATAATATAATGAAATGGAACACACCCAACTATATTTCCATCGAGTTAATATCTTCCAGTGGCCAATTTTCCCGCGAAAACGGGTGTCAATTAAAATGTGTCTTGGCTTGGTCGAGGCGTAGGAATTATCTATATTCAAGAAGTATATTACTTCCTTTCTGAATTCTACAAGCAGTTTAATCAACAGTAGTATTGCCTTCACGGCTTATTTGAATCTCGGCAGTTTCGCGACTGAGTATATTCCTGTCCAGAATAGACCCTCTATTCTATCCCGTACATCGGTTATTATCAAGAACTGTATGATTTGATTTTAAAATAATTAATAGTTTAAAAGAAACTAACAAATTACGCTTTTATAGAAAATCCAACTAAAACATAGAAAATAAATTTTAATAAATTTGAATTAAAAATAGTGTAATAAAAAAAAAAAAATTGTAAAAAGGCGTGGGGTGCTTTTCAGGATATTATCAAAATAACCCTTCTACTCATATCTGTTCATAAAATATTTATAACTACTGATACCATGCACCCCACGCTTTTTTTATAATAAAATATATTTTTTTTACACTATTTTTAATTCAAATTTATTAAAATTTATTTTCTATTTTTTACTTGGATTTTCTATAAAAGCGTAAATTGTTAGTTTTTTTAAACTATTATTTATTTTTTATTTTTTGTTGAATTTAAATTTTTTCAATTTTTTTAAATATTAAATTGTCACTGGTCCTTAATGAGTACCTATACTAAATTTCGAGTTAATACGTTTTGAAGGGGGTCAAAATCATGTTCAAAGATTCCGTTACATACTAACATACATACGCCTGAAGCTAATAAAAGCGTATTAAAAACCTACAACTTTGCCAATTGTAAAACTGGAATCCTATATTTATAGAATACACGTGTAATATAATTGTGCCACAATCTATACAATCTTGCGTAATAACATCAACTTTACAGTTTCCTCATTTCAATAAATAACAGTTTATCACAAGTTATATTCAAACGAAAACAGTGAAAGTGCTATTTATAATAATAGAAAACGCGGTTGTTTTGAAAACACTATTATTTGATTATTTGATGATAAATATTATGTTTGTTGTTATGTTAATGGCATCTACCACTTCCCTATCATCAGTTCGAAGTTGACACTCAACTTTAGTTCCCATCTTACTATTAACTACCTCCATTCACATAGCCAATAGTGGTAGCGCGTTTTAAGATTCCAGGTAAGATTAGAAGTCGTCGTGGCTTAAAGGATAAGACGTCCGGTGCATTTGTATCTAGCGATGCACCGGCGTTCGAATCCCGCAGGCGGCGCCCAATTTTTCTAATGAAATACGTACTTAGCAATATTCACGTTTGACTTCCAAGGTGATCGTGCAATAAAAATCCAACCCGCAAAATTATAATTTGCGTAATTACTGGTGGTAGGACGTCTTGTGAGTCTGCATGGGTATGTTCCACAACCCTGCCTATTTTTGCCGTGAAGCAGTAATGCGTTTCGGTTTGAAGGGTGGGGCAGCTGTTGTAACTATACTGAGACCTTAGAACTTATATCTCAAGGTGGGTGGCGCATTTACGTTGTAATTGTCTATGGGCTCCGGTAACCACTTAACACCAGGTGGGCTGTGAGCTCGTTCACCGATCTAAGCAATAAAAAAGTAATGGTTTACGTTATTTATTACGGTTATGTATTACGGTTGTATGTACGGTTATATTCTGCCGCGATGTAGTTTTAGCGTTCTGAAAACAGCCTAAAAGGTCTCTAAAAGTGTTTTTCAATCATTAAAGGCCAAATCATCATGAGACAAAAGGCCTTTATCTCTATCTCTATTTCAGTATCTTAATTTTTTTACAGCGAACGAACAGTAAGATGGTCTTCGGTGCTGATAGGAGCCTTAGGTGTGTCTCTGATCGCTCTCGCTATATACACCACAGTGCTGGTCCTCACGGATTACAAGAACCCGAAACCCTGCATGAGCGAGGCTTGTGTCAACACTGGTGAGTTTTACATAAACAGACCTGCTATATTTCCTTTGGCCTAAAAATTTGTTTTTGCTGATACTACACGGATTTTTTGGTGCTTTTAGGTACCTGAAGCACCGGTCACCGTCCTTGCCGAACCCGTCGCTTGCGACGAAGGGCTCGACGAGTAAATTAGCCCATAGACACAGCCCACTGAGTTTCTCGCCGGATCTACTCAGTGGGTCGCGTTTCCGATCCGGTGGTAGATTCTGCGAAGCCCTGCCCTTACTAGGGCCAGTGTTAGCAACACTCCCAGTTAGAGCCCCGTGAGCTCATCTACACGTCAAGGAGAAGCTGAAAATTTAATGGACTCTCAAGGCTATCAGCATAGGCAGGAGAAAAAAAAAAGGGAAAGTATCAGTATAATATATTCGTATACTCACTGGTGATGGAGCACAGTGCAAGTTCACAAGCGTACCACCATCCAATCGTTGCTTCCATTGCATCCGGTTTTGGCACGATCCAGTCGTTGCTTCCATTGCCGTTGCCCAAATAGAACTAAAACTCCAATTCTGTGTCCTTAAGTCGATTATTACCAATCGCTTGGCCAACACCAAGCTTATAGTTGAGTCGAGAGCCTAGGGCCCACGAATATGGATGCGTATACTTGTAAAATAAATCAATAAATAAAAATATTATTTATACCTATCGAGTACATCATTGTTCCAGGGATATATTGTAGAAAGGTAGGACTACTTTTTGTCCAGCCCCGACAATTGAATTTAAACTTATAATAGTTATAATTATTTCAATAATGAATTATTTCATTAATAATTAGTCTTGTTTCATTTTTTAGTTTCATTCGATTAACAGACAATTGGTTTTAAAAAGGACTCAGGAACAAAGATGACGCACATTGTTATTATTTTCTAAATAAACTAATTAATGCCGATTACGCGAACGAATAAATTCTTAAGGTGATGGATTCGAGCCAATTTAACATTACAATGAGTTGTATTTACAATTATTATTGATCACTGCGAAATATTACAAGTACGCCGTTCATTTGTGAAGATACGCAATTGCAAAGCACAAAATTAGTTTTGTTATACAAAAATAAGTTTTATAGCATTTAATTAACATTGGCAATAACAATTCATTGTAACATCAACATAAACATTTGTTGTGTAAAAACTTTTAATTACGTAACGTTCATTACATGTAATTCCTAGCGGACAAAAATGGCGGGCGCGTTTTAACCGGAGACATTGTTACGTATTTTACCACTTTGTTTTAATTGAGTTCCGTATAGTTCGATGCACGTATCTAGCGGAAAGGCTATTTGGTTTAAGCGACATTTAGCTTAATACTCGGCACTTATCTTTGTAATTAAAGGTTCGTTTTATTTGGAATTCGTATCAACAATTCGATGTTCTTAATTGAACTTTAAGTTTTTTATTTTTATTTTAATACGGGCGGACGATCTCACAGCCCACCTGATGTTAAGTGGTTACTGGAGCCCATAGACATCTACAACGTAAATGCGCCACCCACCTTGAGATATAAGTTCTGAGGTCTCAGTATAGTTACTTCAAGTTTACCCCATTAAAATAGCTGGAGAAGTTTTTTGTTATGATATTTTTTCCAACTTTAAAATTTTAAATGATTCCCCTATCAAGTTGTAAATTGGTATACCAAATAGCCTTACATCTCTCGTTATGATAATATTTTGTAATGCCATAGCTATTATGGTACCCGTTTAGCTATTTCCGCTGCTATAGCTTACTTACATTTTTTTTTATTGCCTCGATGTGTGGACGAGCTCACAGCCCACCTGGTGTTAAGTGGTGGTTTGATTTTTATTACACGATGTTATTCCTTCAAATGGAAGTCAATCGTGAACAATTGTTAAGTACGTATTTCATTTAAAAAATTGGTACCCGCCTGCGGGATTCGAGCACCGTTGCATCGCTATATACCTACGAATGCACCGGACGTCTTATCTTTTAGGCCACGACGACTTCAAACAAGATAGCTGTGAGATCGGCACTATGCTAATAAAATAATACCTACTTAGATTGATTAAATTTAAATTTCTTGTTAGTAAACAAGATTTGTCATTGTTTTTATTTTGCGTTTTATAAAACGGTGCATGTGGCTTACTAAGTTCCAATTTAATTGCTATGATTGAAGCAGAAACGTCATTAAGTAAATTTGTCGTAAACAATATGGCCGTTTTAAAATTTATGATGCTTAATGTTGTATTTTGTTTTATTGGTTATTTATATTTAATAAGTGTTGTTGTTGTACAATTGTTACCGTATTTTTGTCTTCAATTAGTAAAAAGTTCTGACCAATCAAAGTCAATATATCATTTTGACTAATAATTATCGATGAGTTGTTGTTATTTAAATATACAAAAGTTTCGTGGAATTAATTAATGAATTAATTAAAAACTTAATTTGATGAAACATTTTTACGAGACTTTTCTAGAGTTCTAATTCTTATGTATTATAATTCTACCATAATATTATTGTATGTATTAGTGTTTTATCGTAATTTTCATTCTTATAAAAATTATTATAGATTAAACGTTATTTATGTTTACACGTTTTAAAAGCAAGCAAGATGCAACAACTTTCCAATCTTTATTGTTTTTCTTGTGCTGTGAGTATAGGAGCTGTGTGCCTAGTGCGAGTTTTTTAACGTTCTCGATATCGCAAAAGTTAACTCGAATCTGTGTATGGAGTTTGAACGTTTGCCTACGGTTACCGCTAGGGGCGCTGCAACTGCATAGTGTTAACTTTTACGCTATCGAGAACGTTACACCACTGGCACTAAGCACACTAAACAAGCAACTGTCCGACACTTCGACCCTCGGGCTTGTATGTCATGCCAATGTCCTTACTCCGCATCTCCGAACACCCACCGCATGAAACTTGAAATTGGAGACCCTATATATAACTAGTCAGGTCATAAGTATTGTCACACAGTAAAAACTTTTCTTTTAGAATGCTGGCCACAAAAAAGTTTATTGAATTCGAATTTCGAATTGTTCATGAAAATAAAAATGTTTACTTTTAGAATTTTACTCTTTTTTAAATAATGAAGTGGACGCTTAAAGAAGACCGTGTTGCAGTTATTGCGTTGCATCGTAGCGGTTACGCGCCAATTCAAATTTTTAACATACTGAAAAATTTGAATATAACCAAAAGATTCGTTTATCATACCATCAAACGATACAATGAAGACTCTAGTGTAGATGACAGGTCAAGAAGTGGTCGCCCTCGGTCTGTTAGGACTCCAGCAGCGATAAAAGCTGTGAAGGCGCGAATTCAAAGAAATCCCAAACGTAAGCAGAAACTGTTGGCCCTTCAGATGAGGTTAAGCAGAACCACGGTGAAAAGGGTGTTAAATGAAGACTTAGGGCTTCGGGCATATCGAAAAAAAACAGGACATCGTTTGAATGCTCGTGTAATGGACCTGAGACTGAAGAGATGCCGCGCTTTGTTGAAGCGGTACGCGGGAAAAAAATATCGGGAAATTCTTTTTTCGGATGAAAATTTTTTTACCGTAGAAGAGAGCTACAACAAACAAAATGATAAGGTGTACGCACACAGTAGTGAAGAAGCGAGCAACCGTATTCCGCGTGTCCAACGAGGTCATTTTCCATCCTCGCTCATGGCATGGTTGGGAGTTTCTTATTGGGGCTTAACAGAGGTACATTTTTGTGAGAAAGGTGTAAAAACGAATGCAGTTGTGTATCAAAATACAGTCCTGACGAACCTTGTGGAACCTGTTTCTCATACCATGTTCAATAACAGGCACTGGGTATTCCAACAAGATTCGGCGCCAGCTCATAGAGCGAAGAGCACACAAGACAGGCTGGCGGCGCGTGAAATCGACTTCATCCGGCACGAAGACTGGCTCTCCTCCAGTCCAGATTTGAATCCGTTAGATTACAAGATATGGCAACACTTGGAGGAAAAGGCGTGCTCAAAGCCTCATCCCAATTTGGAGTCACTCAAGACATCCTTGATTAAGGCAGCCGCCGATATTGACATGGACCTCGTTCGTGCTGCGATAGACGACTGGCCGCGCAGATTGAAGGCCTGTATTCAAAATCACGGAGGTCATTTTGAATAAACATTAGTGTCATAAGAATCTATGTTTTGTTAAGTTCATTTTGGTATATGAATGGTTACATAATGAATAAACTTGTTTCAATTATTTTACATTAAACATGTGACAGAATTTAAAACCTGACTAGGTATATAGGAAGCCCTATACACATCGTGGTCTCATTAACCATTAAATTTGTTGTTGACCACCTCATTTAATTTTAGCCCATTCCCCGAGGCTCAATTCTCAGTACAAATTTAATCTTCACGTCTAAGCTAATCGGATAATTTAAAGAAAGTATTGATTACGCTACCTTTATATTTATTTTTTTAAACTCCAGCGTCAAGAGTATTAGAAGCCTTGAACAAGGATGTGGATCCGTGCCACGACTTCTACGAGTTTGCCTGCGGAGGCTGGATCAAGAAGAACCCAGTACCAGAATGGGCTACGTCTTGGGACCAACTGGCGAAACTACGCGAACAACTAGTGGTAGATCTACGAGAAGTTCTGGAGGCTGCAGACGACGACGGTCTTCCACAGAGCGTGATCAAAGCGAAGAGCTTATATAGAACTTGTATTGATACCGGTGAGCTTAAGCATAGGCTAAACACGAAATAAGTTATCACAAACAGCTTATGTTAATTACCCATAAACATGTAATCGATTCTTGTTATAGATAAATTGGAAGCTCAAGGGATTAAGCCCATCCAGGAACTTTTAGAAAAACTTGGCCTGCCTCCCACTCCACCAGTGAATGTCAGCGCCAACTTTACATGGGAGGATGTAGCTGGACGTGGACGAAGGATGTTGGGCCTTAACGTTCTGCTCAGCATTCAGGTCGCTGAAGACGTGAGGAATACCAGCAGAAATCGTGTTGTGGTCAGTGCATTTTAAGCTCCTGGCTCCTATTGGCAGCATGTTCACACAATAAATTACTGTTCCAATTTAAAAAGAATACAATTATTGCTAATTCAAAACGGTTACAATATATACAACCATAGCTCATAATCTCTTGTGATTTAGATCGAGCAAGTCCCTCCAGGCTTCAGCGAGCGCTACCTCCTCCGTCCAGAGCAGTTCAGCCACGAGATAGAACAGTACCATTTATACATTAAATCAGTCATCAGCATCGCCGACCCTGACACCGACGCCGAGAAATTTGCTGATGATATTGTAGACTTCAGCAAGAGTCTAGCAAAGGTATTGGAACCTTAACAGTGTTTAACTTAAATTATAATTCTAAAATTTACGGTGTTATTGATGGTAAATAATAATTTCCAGATAATGACCCCGGTGGAGGTGCGGCGCGGTGGCACTCATCTGTTTCACGAGGTGTCCGTGCGGCAGTTCGTGAAGGGCTCCGCCGGCGGACCCACGCAGTGGGACCAGGTGAGCACCAGGGGGACCGGCGGACCGCGCAGGGGGATGTAACCCCTTACGGGTTGGTAACGGGGCATAGACCATTTCCACCGTCCAGTGCCCAAGCGCTCCGGATTCACTAGCTGGGCTGTTGTCTTTTTTATTTTTTATTTTTATTGCGTGGTCACCGCCGCTCACGGATGTCTGCAATGCCAGGGGCAGAGCCAAGCCGCTGCCTACCATTACGTATTCTCCGCAAGCCTCGTTTGGAGAAGGACATGTCATAGCGCTCGGAAAATACCGTGGAGGGGGGAATTCATTCCAAAGCCGGATAGTACGTGGCAAAAAAGATCTTTGGAAACGCACTGTCGATGAGCGCAGCGGTTCCGGATGATATGGATGAACTCTGCTCCGATGGCGTGAGGTGCGATGATAAAAAGGAGATAAGGGGATCATCTCGAATAATTCCTCAGAGCATTCCCCATGGACTATACGGTATAAAACACAGAGAGAACCGAAGTCCCTCCGTAGACCCAGAGGTTCCAAGCGATCCGTGAGCGCTTTATAAAGCGCAAGTTTCTGCCCAGGCGTGAAATACCGCTTCGCTCTGTTGAGAACTCCCAACATTTTAGAGGTCAATTTGGCTTTATCTTCCAAATGACTCCGAAATTGGACATCGCTCGAAATATCGACCCCCAGAATCCCGATACTCCTTGAAATTCCGGCACCGTGACAAAAGGGTCCTTCTTCACAGTGAACGCGCAAACCTGTGTCTTCAATGGGTTGAACTGAACTGAATTCTGTTCATCCACTTGGAGACCCGCTCCAGAGAGTTCTCCACTTCAGACACAAGTTTTAATCGCCTCTCGTGTACAACGTTCCGAGAGAGACTCTGATGGCCGATATATCGCGCATCCCCCGTGCTATCATCTGCATAGCAATGCACACCATCAATAGATAGCATGTCATTGATATGCAGTATGAAAAGCGTGGGGGAGAGCACCGAGCCCAGTGGAACACCAGCGTTGATGGTCATGGTATCGGAGCAGCAGCCGTCGACGACAACTGTGATGCTCCGTTCATCCAAAAAGCTAGCGATCCATTTGCAGAGTCCCTCAGGGATCCCGTAAGCTGGAAGATGCCAGACCCTGTCGAACGCCTTCGCGATGTCAAGGCTCACAGCGAGAGCCTCGCCCTTGCTTTCCAAGGTTTCAGCCATTTATGTGTGAGGTAGGTATACAAGAAAATCGCCAGCTGAGCGACCATCACGGAAACCGTACTGCTGGTCACTGATCAGCTGGCGATCTTCAAGATACTTAAGAAGTTGGATGTTTATGATTTGCTCCATCACCTTGGAAAGCAAGGAAGTTATCGCGATAGGTCTCTAATTCGAGGGGTCCGACCGGTCACCCTTTTTGGGGATAGAGTCGACATGAGCAGTCTTCCATGAAGACGGAACCCTGTTAGTATTGTACGAGAAGTGATATAGAGGCGTTAGCGTGGGTGCCAATTCAGGGGCGCTTGTTTTAAGAAACATTGCGGGGATGCAATACGACCCACTCGACTTATGGACATCAAGAAGCCGAAGCTCCTGCCTGACTGCACGCTGTGTGATTCGAATCTCAGGCAAGGAGCTGTCAAGGGAGATGTTGGGCGGTGTGGCTCCCCCCGTCATCCTAAGTCGAGTATGAGGCAAAGAGTTTGACCACAGCTATTCAGTCGCTCACCAATTCTGGCAACGTGCTCCGACTTCGCCTTGGCAATAGTCTTCTTATAGGACCTAGAGGCGGCGTTAAATTTCCGTCTTTTCTCCGAAATATCAGGATCCCGGCGTCTCCTAGCAACATTCAATGCCACGTATGCAGACCGCTTGAGGTGTGCAGCATCCCTGCTGGCTTTATTATAGCAGGGTTTGCTACGACCCCCAATGAGCACCTCAGAAGAAGGAATGAATAATTTAATTCCCTGAAGCACCACTTTTTTAAGTCGGTCCGCACAGACGTCAGGATCATTGGAGGAAAAGCAGAGCCCCATCATTCATGGGTAGGCGTAAAATTCACGCATTCCATCCCAGTCTGCTGACCTGTACCGCCAAACTCTTCGAAACCCGGTCGTCGTTCGACGACTAGGACGAGAGAGTGGTATCGCAGCACGGATAAGGCAGTGATCAGACGATCCAAGTGGAGCGTCGACCAACACACTGTATCCAGCTGGGTGAGTGGTCAGCAGAAGGTCCAACAAAGAAGGCTCGTGCCCCTCAATGTCTGAGACACGAGTGGGCTGTGTCACCAGTTGAGAGAGGTCGTAGGACAAGGCGAAATCGTAGGTAACCCGACCCGGGAGGTCAGTGGTTCTGGACCCCAACCACTCCTGGTGATAAGCGTTAAATTTACCAAGGACCACCACTTACGCAGATGGGTACTGCTCAATCACGCGGTCAGTCCCCTCTTGTACATGTTCAAACAGAGCTGACCCCGCATCACTGCTGTGGTACCTGTACAGGCAAGCGTAGACTCGAGTACAGCCCCCATAGTCCACGCGTAGCCACAAGAGGGACAGGTCCCGTTGCTCGAGGTCCCGAAGCCGACGACAGCAGACATCCTCCCGGACAAACACGCACACCCCGACTTTACGCAAGGTGTGCTCCAATGCGTAGTTGGGGTATCTGAGGTACGAAGTATCATCCGGGGCAGATATCTGTGTCTCAGTCAGGAAAAAGAGGGCAGGCTGCGCCGTCTCAAGGTGGTGATGTACGACGTTGCTGAAATCCACATTAAACGTGGAATGGGGATCCACCGAAAAAACTTTTTTTCTTTTATCGACTTTCATAATTTATTTTAGTTTGAGAGTAAGGATTTGGAGAGGTAGGATGCTAGAGGTGAGATCAAGGCAATACCTGAATAAAACGCAGGGCACAATGAACACTTGGTCCGGGGTTGCGCGAGGAGCTGACGTAAGGGATGGAAGAGCCCCCAGATCCTACATACGATCAGTGGGATACACTCCGGTCTCTACTCCGGCACGACAACCGCATGACAGGATTTACACCTATTGGCGGGACAGGTTCCTAGGGCGGAGTTTAGTTGTGACACCCAGGTTCAGGTCCCCTACTGACCGGCGGGCAGTGGTAGGCACCGTTTCACTGGGTCTCCCTATACCCCCGCCAGCAACCCACGTCCCGCGGACTTGCGCGCACGTTTGCTCTGCGTGTTCCAAGTATCATCAAGACTCACCCCCCAAACAAGAAGGAGGAAAAGAAAGGAATAGAACTGGCTCTCCAACCCACATGCCGGAACACAGATAGGCTATTTGGCGGCAGACTCTAGTTGGAGGGTGATCGCCAGCCAGTCGGACTACGTCTTGCCACCAATTGTGATTTCGGCTCCCGTTAGCACCACCCAGGGGTTACTTGTAGGGAATCGCGGGTTAAATATACGGAAGCGGGAAGCAACAACCTCCACGTACGGCTTTAACTGCGTAAAGCATGTTGTTTTAATGCTCAATTGAAGTCAAATAAAAAAAATCTAGGTCAGTAATTCAGGGATAAGGCTACAGATATAAACAGAGTGATCATTTGAAGTTCACAAAATATTTAACCTCTTCTGTCCCATTAAAACTAAAAGTGATTTTCTTTTGCTTAAATTAAACCTAGTTCATATTTTGTCATTTACCTGATGTTACCTGAGCGTCGCAATCGAATATTTCCTACCACTCAAACGACAGTCTGTGACTGCTTCACGACATACAAATCCCCCGGGACTTCCCCGGCCGTCGGACTGTACCCTCACGTTTGTTTCAGCACGACTGGGATAGGTACCTGGAGCTGGTATTCGCGAACACGAGCGTGGGGCTGCAGCAGGACTCCGACCGAGTCATCGTCATGGACCTCCCGTACCTCCAGAAACTGGCCGTGCTGCTCAACGAGACCGAGCCTGTCATTGTCGGTGAGTTCGAGACATAAACCAATGTATTTCTCTTTGTATTAGGTATACAAGATAGACGCGCTAGTGGTCCAGTAGACGGAATGTTGTTATTTCTGCTGATGGAGCTGATGTCAGCTGTACAGCCAAGCTGCTGTCGATTTCTGAAGATTCTACACAAATTTTGCTTGGAGAAGAACAGGTGCTAATGAAACGCCGTTTTCTTAAATGAAATAGTATGTCAATAAAGTGTGTGCCGTGGTCCACGGTCCGCAGAGCGCTTCGTGTGGTGGAGCGTGTTCTCGACGGTGGCGCCCATGACGCTGAGCTCGTTCCGCGCGCTGGGCTTCGAGTTCTCGCGTGCGGTGTTCGGGCTGCAGCAGCGCACGCCGCGCTGGAAGTCCTGCGCCTCCAACGTCAACGCCAACTTCGGCGTCGCGCTCAGCTACCTGTACGTCAAGAAACATTTCGACCAGGACTCCAGGCAGAAGGTGCGTCTCGTGCGACTTTAACGTTACAGAACCCTGTAGCCGCATGTAAACTAATCCTAGGCATCCGTGACAAAGAGATCTTCTACCGCGAGAGGTCGACGGCCCGAACGTTTTGGTTCGGAACTTGTAGATGTGTATAACATTCTTTAGTCGTAGAAAGCGGTTCGTCTGTGCATTTGGCGTTTGCTGATGTCTGAGAACATCAATAACCGCTCATCACTAGGCGAGTCCGAATTACATCTGCCTTCTAAATCAATAAAATGGAAATAATAACGTTTGATCTTAATAAAAGAAGTGCATTAGTAGAAGCTCAAACCAAACGTGCGCTTATAATTGCCTTTGTTAAAAAAAATATAAAATTTCCCCTCCCCTAGGCCATAGAGATGATAGAGGACGTGCGCGAGGCCTTCTCCTCCAGCGTGCAGCGGCTGCGCTGGATGGACGCCGCCACGCGCGCGCGCACGCTGCGCAAGCTGGCCGCCATCAGGACCTTCGTGGGCTTCCCCTCCTGGCTGCTCACCCACCGGCAGCTCGACCAACATTACCAGCACGTCAGTATGCGCAACTGCCTTGTGACCTTGCTTTCCGCCTGCCGCTGCTGTACTACCTGCCTACAGCACGGGCAGGCACAATCCCCTTCCTATCTGTGCTGCGAAACAACCATGTGATTTGATAATTATTATCCCAGACATTGATGGAGCTTCACTTAATATTTCATGTTAATACTACCGAATTGTAGCTAAAACTTTTAATCATATTTTGTACACGTTATGCAGGCGGAGGTGGTGGAGGGCAGCCTGTTCGGGACGTACCTGAAGCTGACCTGGGGCGCCGTGAAGAAGTCTCTGGAGTCGCTCAGAGAGAAACCCGACAGGAACAGGTGTGCGCCGGACCTGACATTCCTTCCTCGTGGAAACCGAACTTTGACTTGACCTTAGATTGTTTCGGTCCAACTGTAACGACAAACAAGGCGTGTGCTCATTGCGCAGCGTAAACAGACCCGTACCGGGGCCGGCGACGCGGGGACCAGGTCCCAATGTCCAGAGGGTCCTGTGCCGCGGGTTCGCTCGTGTCCACGTGTGGTCCCCCGCTGGGGGGACAGAGTCCATGACCGTAGATCACGGGATATGCGAAGACGCTTTCAAACGACCCTAATAAAACAGCGAAATATTAATTCACCGTCCGCAACCATGTTTAATATTGTTATGCTTATTTACATTTCTGAATAAATTTGTGTGCGGTGTCCGGCCCCGGCCGCCGCCTGTACCCTGTGCGCTTTAGCACACGACTCGGTGCCTATCAAATGTAATAAAACTTGAAGCTTATTTTAAAGAACGTATGGTCAACAATCGTTCAATTTGTAAGGATATTGTCTCCTCGCTTACATGTTCTTGATTTTAACGATAGCTCATTTGTATTTTTAAAATAAATCTTCGAAAACATATTCCATTTTGCGATGTTCGTCAATTAATAGGACCTCTTGTAAGTTCGCGCGGGTAGGTACTACCACCCTGCATATTTCAGCCGTGAAGCAGTAATGCGTTTCGGTTCGAAGGGTGGGACAGCCATTGTAACTATACTGAGATCTTAGAACTTATATCTTAAGCTGGGTGGCGCATTTAGGTCGTAGATGTCTATGGGCTCCAGTAACCACTTAACACCAGGTGGGCTGTGAACTCGTCCACCAATCTACGTAATAAAATAATAAAAATAATAATAATAGTCCTCATTGAACCAGTCTAGTCCTCATTGAATGATGAATGATGGTGGCGATGCGACCTTGGTTGGAATGTTTCGTACAAAGTTCAACAGATCGCTGTGCAAATAGGCCAGTTTGTTTAATGTTATCGGTCGTTATTGTATAGTTCTGTTTGCGTCGGCAGGTGGGTGGCCACGGCGACCACTGTGAACGCGTTCTACTCGGCGACCCTCAACTCAGTCAGTGAGTACTCTTGCAGAATTTGTTCGCGCCAGCAGTTTGATCGCAGGACCTATTATGATAATTCTCGTCAAAAAACTAACCAGCTAAGAAGCTAAGGCTGTTTTGCAAATGATTAAATAAAATCTACAATGTTTCCTAAGCGAGTCATTAACTACAGCCATAAGTAGTTTGCCATTATGGCGACGTCACACGAACCAGCCTTGTATAACAAATCAGCTCACGCGGCGCCACTGGGTCGTTGACCCCGCGCACGTATTATTTTTTTCTGCCTACCCACACACGTGACTCGACTTGCGTGATGTACCTTGTATATGTTACGGCGTGCGCTCTGTCCGTCCTTGTCTTTATGCGAATCTCAAAAAATATGTTTACCGCTTAATTAATTTGTTCCAGCGTTCCCCGCGGGCATCCTCCAGCCGCCCTTCTACGGGAACGGGATCGAGTGAGTGCAAACATTTAACTCTTTCATCATTCATAATTCATCATTATCCTGGCCTTCTCCCAGTCACCTGGGGTCGACGCAACATGTTTTCTCCTTCCATACTCTTCTATCATATACCATTTCTTCGCTCGATCCCCTCTTACCCATATCGTCTTTCACGCAATCCATCCGTTTCTTCTTAGGTCTACCTCTTCCTCTATATCCTTCCACATTCATAGTTAACATTCTCTTACCCACCTCACTTTCATTTCGTCTCATCACATGTCCATACCATCCCAAACGCGTACTTCTCAGCTTCTCACTCGCAGGTCCCACTTTCAGACTTCCTCTAACATATTCATTCCGTATTCTATCCATTCTCGTTACTCCACACATCCATCGCAACATTCGCATCTCTACTGCATGCAATTGCCTTTCATTACACTTCAATAATAATGAATTATAATTTCAAGTATTTATTTACGACCGATTATCGTTCACGTCGTTAACTTGTATATCATTGACAGATGTTTTGACAGACGCTTCTAGAAATATTAATAGCGCGACGTGCGTGTTATTGCACTCGCGACCTCTAGCGTGCAGTTCGCGATACATTGCTGAGTGACGAGCGTGTAAAATCAAATGTGTTTAATATTCTTTCAGAGCAATCAACTACGGTTCAATCGGTGCCATTATGGGTCACGAAGTGACGCATGGATTTGACGACCAAGGTACGTGCCTTTCAACGTACAAACGAACCCCGAAGCCCGCTCCGTACATTTGATACCCATCCATCGCCGTAAGGGTGTGTGATCCCTTGGACACTATGTCATCACAACCTGAGTGAGGTCGGAGTCTCGATGGCGATATGTACAGGCTGTCCCACAAGCTGAAATGCCCTGTAACTTCGCGGTACAAGCAGTCCAGCGGTGCGCATCCGTGCCGGCCACACTAATGGTCTGGTGGCGGCCACACAGCAGCCAGCAGACTGCTCGCCGCTGCCCATCGGCCGGGCAGTATCGTGGTCGTGGTCTAAATTTGTTCAAACTAATAGCATAACAGCCAGCTCCTACCCGAGTTTCCGTTACTACTCATGCGAAGCCAATAATATATTTAGCAAATGTTTATAATAATTCTGAGATAACGTAATTTTATATACAACTGTTTGGTCAGGGCGTCGCTACGACGAGGAGGGCAACCTGAAGCAGTGGTGGTCGGCAGACACCCTCGAGCACTACCACGGCAAGGTGCAGTGCATCATCGATCAGTACAACAAGTACCACATGGCGCAGCTGCCCAACTACACGGTGAGTGGGGCCCAGCGGTGGGCGGCGCGCTGCTCCACCCTCCTCGGTGGGGCGGAACCTTCAAGCCGGAATTGTTGAAATGGGCTAAAGGATGAGAAGAATCCTTTACTGAACCACCTTCAATTCAAGCCAGCGCGGGAAACCTTTTCTCAAAATACTATAATACTATAATCACTGCGAACCGTTTATGATCATGATAACGACGCAGGTACATTACACGAGATGAAACAACACGTAAATTATAGATCAAATTATCACTGGGCAATAGAAGCCTTTTAGATGTCGTGGGCTCGTGTTGCAGATAAACGGCCTGAACACGCAAGGCGAGAATATCGCCGACAACGGCGGAGTGCGCGCCGCCCTCGACGCCTACCGCCTGCACGCCGCCCGCGCGCCCGCCGCATCTGCCGCGTCTGCCGCGCCCGCCGCCGACGCGCTGCCTGGACTGCCGCACTACTCGCCTACGCAGCTCTTCCACTTGGGATTCGCTCAGGTGAAGATCGAGTCGCAGTCACTACAGGAACGAAATTAATCAACATTCTGACACCTGGGGGCGCTCTTACTGTCTCCTCCTCCTTGCACCGTATTCCTCATTGCTGAGGGTCGTGACCACCCTTTTGTATCACCTTCGCACGCACGATCTTTCTCCATCCATTCTTGTCTCTGGCGGTGTAAAGGGCGTTGTGAAACATGGAATCAAGAGCGGTGCGGATCTGGTCGGACAAACGTATTGGGCTGCGCCCCCGAGGTCTTTTCCCATCTACCTTACCAGTCACGATAAGCCTCTCGAGAGGCTGCAATGTGACCGAAGTATTCAAGGACTCTGCGAAGACACTCGGATGACAGCCGCGAGGAGATTTTGAGTTCTTGCAAAATTGATACGTTGGTCCGAAATGCTGTCCACGGAATACGCAGCATCTTTCTCCATCACCACATCTCAAAGGCGTCAACGCGTTTGCGGTCTGCAGATTTCAGTGACCAGGTCTCAGCGCCATACGAAAAAATCCAGTCCGTAACAGTTTGGTTTTGGTCTTTACGGATATTTTGTGATCTCTCCAGATTTTTCCGAGCTGAGTCATTGCATTCTTAGCCATACCAATTCTCTGGCGCACCTCCTTCTCGCACTAGCCATTGTTACTGATGTTGGAACACAGGTAGTTAAAATTGTCCATTATTTCTAAGTCTAATGCGCCAGTGAGTTCCAATTTTCCAGACCTATCCACCACCATGACTTTGATTCTGGACCTGTTTATGGCAAGTCCCATTTCCTTGCTTATCCGCTCCATTTGGTCTAGAAGCGCAACCATTTCCGACTCATTTGCTGCAAGAAGAGTAGTCATCGGCGTATCGCAGGTTGGTGATTTTCATGCCACCAACTGTATTGCCTCCCTCCCAATTCTCGCAGGTCTGTCTCATTATGTGCTCCCATAGGCGTTGAAAAGAATGGGCGATAAAATACAACCTTGGCGTACTCCTTTGTAAAATTTAAAAAGTTTCGAGATTGTTCTATCGACTCTTACGACTGCCTGACTTGAGCCATACAAGTTGCGAAATAAAGCGATGAGATGACTTGGTACCCCAAGTTCTTGTAGAACCTTCCATAAACAACTCCAGTTGACACACTCGAACGCCTTGCTATAGTCGACGAAACACATTATCACTGGCGTATCAAACTCATATGCTTTCTCAACAATCTGCCTGATGTTGAGAATCTGTGCACGAGTACCCATGCCCTTCACGAAACCCGCTTGCTCTTGCGGAATTTTCTAATCAAGGTAGTAACGGATGCGGTTGTTGAAGATGTGAAGCAAGATTTTACTTGCATGTGAGATGAGGGACAAGGTTCGATAATTGTCGCAATTCTTGGTTGATCCTTTCTTGTGTAGCGGAAGAATAATGGATTCCAACCAATCCCGCGGCCAATCACCGTGTTGCCATATATGTCATAACACCAAAGTCACCCATAGCATAAAGCAACTCCGTTGTAATCCGGTCGCTTCCAGGAGCATTATTCTTCTTAAGAGATTCCAGTGCGGTGGATATTTCGGAAGGTAAAATTATGGGTTCCAGTTCCAGATCCTTCCATTCAGGGTTAATATTGGATGTCGAGTGGGAATCTGTATACAATTGCTCACAGTACGCCCGCCATCTCTCGGTAATGCGGTCGAACTCGTGTAGTACAGTTCCGTCGGCATCTCTTATGACCCACGATTTAGCCTTGAACTGCCTGGAAAGGACTCTAACTTTCTTAAAAAGGTCTGCAGTCTGCAACTTGTTCGAGAGGCTCAATGTCACGGCAAATACCCTCAACGAAGTGGTTCTTGTCAAGGCGACAACTGACCCGAATAGCTCTGCTAAGTTCGGAGTATTTAACTTTTGCACTATCTTGCAAACCGCTAGTTTTTAAGTCTTTCCTGCGTTGAATAAGTTCCCACGAATAATCCGAGATCCCGCATTTTTTCTTCGGTTCTTTTTTTTCTTCTTTTTAGCGATGTGGTCCAGCGTATCGTTGATATGACCTTTCAGGTGTTTCCACTGTGTATCAGCGATAGCGTTAACGTGCGTTGGTTGTAGTGGTTGACGTCTGGGCGCCTTTAAACGCAGCGAGAAGTTAGCTACGAGCAGGTTATGGTCGGAGCCGCACTCTACGCCAGGAAAGGTCTTCACGTTAGATATTGAGGATCTCCAGCGGCCATCTAGAATGATGTACTCGATTTGATTTCTGTACCTGTCACCTGGAGATCTCCACGTGTACAAGCGTCTTGGATGATGTTGGAAGTACGCGTTCATAATACTGAGATTTCTTTCAATGCAGAACTCGATCAGTTTTTCACTTCGTTCATTCTAATGCCAAGTCCAAATTTTCCAACTATGCTTCTGATATGATTATCATCCAGTGTACTGCCAACTTTGGCATTCCCATCACCAAGAATTATCTTAATTTCCCGACTAGGTATAGAATTCAGTATTTCCTCCAGTTTTCCATAGAAGTCTACAATTAGCTCGTCCAAGCTTGTGCCGTCGGTGCGTATATCTGTATAACATTCAGCACACATGGATTGGTATTCAGTTTCATTGTCAGGATTTTACCAGACACCGGATTATAACACACAAAATTCACTCTCGTTGTTACGGATTCCATAAGGGGGTTTTCTTGGGAAGGTAATCGCGGTCCTTCCGCGTCAGACTTTTAGAGGATATTTAGGTCCTCACGGTTACTGATTACCGCCCCGGGACGCTAGGGCCGCTCAGGGATGTCGGGTTAGTTACCGCCGCCCGATATTCGGCGTTGACTGTTTTGCGGCATGGGTAGATTTCGTCCACACCAACCCTCCTCCTTTCTCATTCAGGCTTGGGACCGACAATGGCGGATTACTGTCCATAGATGAATTAAAAAGTTATAGGCTATTCTTAGGAATATGGAGAAGAACTTTAAACATTCACCATTAAGTAAAATATGCTCAGATGAAAACAATGTCATTGACTTGACCTTGACACAGTAGTGACCTCTCCTCGCGTTTCAGATTTGGTGCGGCAACTCCACCGTGGGAGCGCTCAAGTCGAAAATAGTAGAAGGCGTCCACAGCCCCAACAAGGTCCGAGTGATCGGCACCCTCAGCAACTCCGAGGAGTTTGCTGAAGCTTGGAAATGTCCCGTAGGGTCCCCCATGAACCCGGAGCACAAGTGTGTGCTCTGGTGACCTGACCCTCGACAGCCGAACTAGTGAGGACTGAGCAACGCGGCGAGGCTGGCGAGGCTCGGGCTCCAGGGCTGAGAGGGATCGCGGGCAGCGCCTCATGTGCTAGTTAGGGACGAACAATGTTCTTGGGTAACGACGTTTCTTCAATGAGATAGAAGTTTCATTATTCATTCAAGATTTAATGAAAATGTAATTGATCCCGAAAAGAAAAACGAGTGCTCCAATTACAAGAGTTGGGGCCGACCCCAGGGACCGCGGGGGACCACGTCTCCCAGTTTGGTGAACATTTATTTCATATCGGTTTGCATTTACATTTAATAGAAATAATATGAACTCCATAAAAAAGATATGAAAATATATTTGAACAAACATTCGCAAATTAATTTATGTGAAAATGCAGGCGGCCCGGACAGTGACGTTAGCCGGGCGCGCTGCCACTGGACTATGTGATTATTAGGTTTAAGTGAGCCAAAGACGATTTAAAATGTATATTACCGTGTAGTTACCGCCTTAGAGCGTCCAAGTTTGTATGAGATTATCGTAGTGACGTATTACAATTATATAGTTTACTAACTTAATTCAAGAGCAAGCGCTCTTAAATGCAACCGTCTGTCGACAGTGAGTACTCGTGAGCCCATTTCATACTCGGTACTCACAACTTCAGAAGTACTTAAATGTGATATTGTTCAGTTGCGAACGCGCGCAATGATACTACTTCAGTTACCAACATAATTAACGTATCGGTAAATAGAATTTTAGGACTAACTCATCGCCCTCTGATCTTTATCTGTACCTAACTTAAAATAAATCTTGAAACAAATCATACACAACGAACCCCACATGTTAATAAACGCAAGTTGTTTGTTCTAAGTACAGGGTGCTCGGAGATCGTTCCCCGTAGACGAAGTGGTAAAATGACTGCTACTGATGCCCTTAAGGGAATATCATATTAAATAGGAATATAAATATCTGTCATTTGAACAAGTTCACAGTGCCAGCCGCACAAGTCACGCGCGCTGATGTCAAATAGTTATATTGCCTCTAATGCAAAAAAGGGTCGAATCCAAAACACACTGTATATGAAAGTGATTTAAAAAACCCATCACAAACCTTGTAGTTTAATACAGATCGTGGTTCGTTTACAAATAAATAAGCTCATAAATTGAGAAAAGTTGCACTACATCCAAACATGGTTACAGATGGAGGGACGGATGGGTAGAGCTGTTTAGTAGCATGTTAAAAGATAAGATAATGTCAGATTGTATTCTGCATAAGATGCCGAACACATCACATCGCATTTAAGGGTTAATATTTTGTAAATGAAAGACTATTAAAACATTTAAAATAAATAAAGAAATTTTAAAACATTAACTTTTTTATTTCTTCCTTATGTAATGGAATTTGTAAACTGGAGCCGCTTTTGCCGAACCCTTCTTTATTTTCTTTGGCTTTAGTACTGAAGTGTCCTGTAGGTGACGTTTTAGTTCCATCTTTTGTTGGACAACTGTCAACTCGGTCTCTCTTTGAATTCTTTTCGCAATCTCTTTGTAAACTTTCTCCTTTTTCTTTTTCATTTCTTTTACAGTCTGAAATAATTTAACAAAACATACAGGGTACATTGACAAATTAAATAATTAAAATGGAAAATGTGTAAATAATGGTCAAATTATGGTACCTCTTCATCCAAGTCTGGTAGAGTTATCTTGTTTAAGTCAGACAATCTTGGCCTATTGGATTTTCTGCCAATCAGAGCAGGATGTGTGTCAAGTCTCTTCGCTAAATCAAAGCCATTCTCTTCACCTTCATCAACAAAGAATGTGTGTGTGTTTGGTGTCGCCTCTGCTACGTCTGTCATATGAAGTTGGGACTGAAATTTTTTAATATTTAGCATGTTGTAGTGTCATGGATTCTGTTGTAATCAAACAGCCCAAGCATAAAGTAAATTGTCTGCATAAGACAAGAGTGTTTTGTATTGTTCTGTAAAAATCCTTAGAACATGCTCTACTATACGTAAAGTACATAATCACCTGTAGTCTATTGATTCTTCTACTTTCAATGGTGCGTTTCATGTTGATATATTTGATATCTTGAGTCTGCATCAACTTCACCTGCTCCGACGAGTGCTCACCCTCTTTCTGGAGCTCATGATGTACCTAGAATCAACAATATTTGTTACATTTAGCATTAAAAACATGAAATTTGTAAAAAAATTAATGAAAATTTGGTAATTTGATCTTTAAAAACTTTATAAACATTGCTAGTGGTAGGGAAACACCAATGCATTCTTATTATAAGGACATACCTTTAGGGCCCTTAGACATACCATACTTTTGTTGCAGTTAACGACAATAGAAAGATCTTCACGTAATGGGTGAAATTGCTCAGTACACAGATAGTTTGAATATTGCTGTTAAGGCTTTGTACAGACCTTGATGTGTGGTCGAGGTTATGGTCCACAAGGTGTTAAGTTTTACCCTTTTTTAGCCAATAACCACATCAATGCTGCCACCCACCTCGAGTCATTAGTCCTAAGGTCTATTTTACAGTAAAATCGCTGCGCCACCCTTCAAACTGAAACACATTACTGCTTCACAGTAGAAATAGTCAGGGATGGTACCTACAAGTGCGGACTGACAAGACATCCTACCACCAATAAAATCTGGCTATGTCACTATGTACTATGTCTTTATACCAAGTGGTTCGTGGTCTTGTACATCATTCAACCCTAACAAAATTAGAAAAAAAATATCCACCTCATTTAGTCAGCAGATAGTCAAGTTTAATTTTAATGTAAACATAACCTAACACACCTTAAATTATTAATGTTAAGCGAAGGCACCAATAATATGCCATATGAACTAGATTTACATTTATGTTATAGCATTCTAATGATTAAAAATCGTAAATTAGAAACTTACCCCTTCTTTCACCCTAGAGTTTATCATGTGATAGTAAAATTCATCTGGGTTCTTATCAAGTGTCCTTTTCCGAAGAAGTTTTAAGGTTTGACCTTTCTCATGGTAATCATCTGCTCTCTTTTTATAATCCTTCTTCTTTTCGAGAAGTCCAAGATGTTTCCGAGCTTCTGGTTGATGCCGTTCTCTGTGAGTTTTCTGATTCGCCTTAGCGGCCTTCTTCCACGACGACATTTTGGACTAGAAGCTCAACTTAAGGTATGAAGAAGAAGAAAAAAATCAGGCGTTTTTATTTAAAAATTACTTATTTACTGCGTACACTTTTCATCAATTGGCACGGCCACTGAGCAAGTAATCACTACGTTTTAGCCAGTGTTGCCACCTTAGATTTTTTTAAGGCGCTAGGTCATGAGAAAAATTTCGCCAGATTTCGGAAATTTTGCTAATAAAAAAACCACCAACTTCCGCTAAGTTTTTGAACTTGAATCAGACTAAAGAAATCCTAAGTCGATTATGTTTAGTGCCACTTTCACCAGTTCCGTAATAAGAGATATTTACGATTGGTTAAATGACAGTTTTGAATGAACGATTCGTTAGCTATAGACTACGGGAACTCATCTGGAAACTGTAAAACTGGCTCCTATATTCTATTGGCAGTAAAATAAAACCAAATTAATATGTTTATTTTTTAATCAGAAGAGTAAAATAAGAGAAGAATAAGAATTAGAAGAGTAAATTAAAATTCTAGTAAAAATCTTCTACAACTTCATCATCATTCTTACTCGTAGATGCTACCGTCGACGCTAAAGGTGTTGATAGCTGTGTCTTGTGATTTTGTAAGATTATTTTGTTTAGACCGTTATTAGGTGCTATGACATCGCTTGGTAATTCATAGTTGAAATACTTTGCATCAATAGCTTTAAGCCTATTTTTTTAAAAATAATAGTATTTAAAAGTGGACCAGCCATCCTGTTCCGCAGTTCACTTTTTACAATGTTCATTACACTAAATACTCTTTCGATACCTGCATTAGAATGGGACAAAGTAAAAATAAAACATTCATTAACAAACGACCTCGCCTAAGAATTCCCCGGCTATAGAGTATCTAAGCTGAAAACATTATCATGAAATTTCGGGATATCAGGAGATTTCCCTATCAAAAGCATGCTGCCAGATTCCTTATAGAAAAACCGCCAAAAACCACTAAAAATAATAAATGCGCTATAGAATGAAAAAATACCTCTAAGCACCTCGAAAAATCACCAGTTCTGGTGGGAAAACCACCAAGGTGGCAACGCTGGTTTTAGCACGGCCACGGAGCTAAAATGTATAAATTGTTTAATCTGTGCACGATGAACGGAGCCACAGATTAAAATATTTGTCAGTAACGTCACAAGGCTATTAAGTTATCTATGGAACAAATATCTTAGTTAATAAAGATGACTTTTTGGCGGGAACGCGAGGAGTGAAGTTGTGTGATTTGTTTTATTTTGTCTATTTAGTGTTTCTTCAGGTTTAAATGTGTAATAATGGTGGTTTATTAACTGTTTAATATCTGTGAAAGTGCACAAATGTGGGAAAATGAAACAAAGCTGCTGGACGTAACTTCTCGGGTTCCTCCAAAAAGTCCACTGAAAAAATCTCACCACCATTTTACTGCGATTATATTTCATCCCATATCATCTCATTTCATTAAATTCATCCCAGTTGATTAATGTCTCAAATTAATCATCTTCATTTCATTTCACTCCATATTATCATTTTTCATAAAATTAAGAATATAAAGTAAAATAAGACATGACTTAAAGGTCTTAGTCACCAGGTCATAAAATCTCTTAAAAAAAAAAAAGTTAATAAAGATTGTAAATAAACAAGCTTGCACAACTATAAAATTAGCAGATGGTTGTGAAATGCCTTAAGCACGTCATTACGGATCCTCCCGATCCATTAATTTTAGGTACCTCGTACCTTAAATTGTTTTTAGGTACCTCAAGCACCGGTCTCCGTCCTCGCCGAACCCGTCGTCGCTTGCAACAAAGGGCTTGACGAGTAAATTAAGCCATAGACACGGCCACTGAGTTTCTCATCGGATCTTCTCACTGCGTCGCATTTCCGATCCGGTGGTAGATTCTGCGAAGCACTGCTCTTGCTAGTGCCAATGATAGCAACACTCCCGATTTGAACCCCGTGAGCCCACCTAGACGTTAAGGAGAAGCTGAAATAGCCTTGAGAGGCTATTAGCATAGGTAGGAAAAAAAAGGTTGCGGAATGAATTAAAATCAAAAGAATAACTAAGCAAGTAAACACATACTCCACAGCTTAATAACATTGGTCGAATACCTACATCAATATGAAATAAACAAAATAAAAGATCTAATTAACATAAGTATAGTACCTATATGCATATATCCTACTTGCTTTTTTTTCCTACCTATATTGATAGCCTTGGGGGCTATTTCAGCTTCACCCTAACGTGTGTAGGTGAGCTCACGGGGCTCAAACCGGCTAACACTGACCCTAGCAAGAGCAGAGATTGCAAGATTCGAACATAAACACAGTCGCATTGCTCGATTCGCGTACTTTACGCCAATACAATTGGTTCAATTCAACCCGATAAAGACACAAGTTTGCGCGTTCACTGCGAAGAAGGACCCCTTTGTCATGGCGCCGCAATTCCAAGGAGTATCCCTGCAACCTTCCGAGAGTATCGGGATACTTGGGGTCGACATTTCGAGCGATGTCCAGTTTCGGAGTCATTTGGAAGGCAAAGCCAAGTTGGCGTCCAAAATGCTGGGAGTCCTCAACAGAGCAAAGCGGTACTTCACGCCTGGGCAAAGACTTTTGCTTTATAAAGCACAAGTCCGGCCTCGCGTGGAGTACTGCTCCCATCTCTGGGCCGGGGCTCCCAAATACCAGCTTCTTCCATTTGACTCCATACAGAAGAGGGCCGTTCGGATTGTCGATAATCCCATTCTCACGGATCGTTTGGAGCCTCTGGGTCTGCGGAGGGACTTCGGTTCCCTCTGTATTCTGTACCGTATGTTCCATGGGGAGTGCTCTGAGGAATTGTTCGAGATGATACCGGCATCTCGTTTTTACCATCGCACCGCCCGCCACCGGAGTAGAGTTCATCCATACTACCTGGAGCCACTGCGGTCATCCACAGTGCGTTTCCAGAGATCTTTTTTGCCACGTACCATCCGGCTATGGAATAAGCTCCCCTCCACGGTGTTTCCCGAGCGCTATGACATGTCCTTCTTCAAACGAGGCTTGTGGAGAGTATTAAGCGGTAGGCAGCGGCTTGGCTCTGCTCCTGGCATTGCTGAAGTCCATGGGCAACGGTAACCACTCACCATCAGGTGGGCCGTATGTTCGTCTGCCTACAAGGGCAACAAAAAAAAAAAAAAAATACAACTTCGAACTTGTCTTTGGAGTATTTATGGAATAGAATAATTTGTTCTGATGTTGTTCTCTGCCAAATAGTTAAAGTTAAGCCTGTTAGGTAGGTTACCATTGCACCTGCCGCCAATACACGTCACTCCTACTGTTTGAAGCCGCAGGGTCCATTCAGGATCTTACACCAAATCACAGTTTCCACTTTAATTCTGACTCGTATATATACTGGTATCCTGGCATGTTTTGCTGCAAATTAGGTCTCAACAGAGACGGGAGCGGCGGTCAGAGGCTTAGATGTGTCCATGGACTTACTGTCTAAGCCAATGGTGATGGTGACCATCAGGTACGTGGTACTACTACGCACTTGTCTTGACCTTTCAACCCAGAATGCAAAACTACTCAGGCGTGGACCGGCTTGCATTACGCCAACCACAAGTCTACATGCAGAATTATATTATGAGTGTCACATTATCACACCATCCTCCTTTCGTCCTGGGATCTCGTTTTTGAATACGTACAAACTACGAACGTACGTATCACAGAAATAAAACAATTCCGCTGTTAGTTACATTTTAATTTCCATAATGAAATTCTGATGATCTTCTCATTGCGTTCGGCAGCTTGATGAAGAGCAAGTATAGTAATTCCAGTGCACTAAATAATCCGACTCCTAAGAACATATTAAAGACTCCTCCGAGTGACGCTGCCACAAAAAAAAAATATTTTTTTTTTAAACCATTTTAATCTTCTAATTTTTAAGTTTAGATTAGTTAGCCAACTTTAACTGTTCTAAATTTAGTTTCGTGAAAATTCAATTAAATGGGCAATGTAAAATTATGAGAAGACAAATTTACAAAAGTCCACTTGTGAATGAGCCTCGATAGAAGTCCACTTGTGAATAGCCATCACACAAGACATTTGACAGACGCCTGAATCTCGCTTACGACATTTTCAAGATTTCAAGCTTGCATAATATATACTAGTTCCGAGTAACAACTTTCAAACCTATAAATATAGCCCACTGAGTTTCTCGCCGGATCTTCTCAGTGGGTCGCGTTTCCGATCCGGTGGTAGATTCTGCGAAGCACTGCTTTGCTAGGGTCAGTGATAGCAACACTCCGGTTTGAGCCCCGTGAGCTCACCTACATACGTTAGGGTGAAGCTGATATAGTCTCTCAAGGCTATCAGCATAGGTAGGGAAAAAAAACTGTCAGACCGTCGGTCTACCGAGCAATATCAGCCGCTCGGTGGAAGATCTTTCTTTCGTCGTAATCGCCAAACAACAAAGCGAGGTTTTGTTCCCGTCGAATACCCATATCTACCCTCCTAGTAGTATCCTATAGTGCTCCGTGTTATCAACCTTCCACCGCTGGAACACTTAGAACAGCCGAGTGCCGTTGTCGCTGACTCGCAGCGATCGACAGGGCGGTTTTCATGATGATCACTATTTATCGCTGGGTCAAGGATATTAGTTCCCAAGGATAGATTTGTCGCTGTGAGCCTGGACACCCGAGAAATCCTTCAATAAGCTCAGTGTGCTTAGTGCGAGTTTTTTAACGTTCTCGATAGCGTAAAAGTTAACTCGAATTTGTATGCAGTTGGAACAGCGCCCCTAGCGGCAAACGTTCCAACTTCATACAAATTCGAGTTAACTTTTACGCTATCGAGAACGTTAAAAAAGTCGCACTAAGCAAACAGGTACCTACACAGGTAATGTCTAACCAAACAACACGCTTGAGGAGTTTCGACTCACCCATCTCTTCAACGCTAAGGACAACGGATACTCACATAGCAAGGTAAACCAAGTTTCTGTTGGGTTCAAAGTGAATATACGAGACAAATTGATGTTGACGCGCACGTGCATCACTACGGACGACGTTGCGTTTAGTCCACTGCTGAAAATAATATTCACATTCATTATTGATAACATAAAAAGTATCTAAGTCATGTTTCTAAAATAACCTAAGTGGTAGAACCTCTTGTGAGTCCGCACAGGTAGGTACCACCACCCTGCCTATTTCTGCCGTGAAACAGTAATGCGTTTCGGTTTGAAGGGGCAGTAGTTTAACTATACTGAGACCTTAGAACTTATATCTCAAGGTGGGTGGCGCATTTACGTTGTAGATGTCTATGGGCTCCAGTAACCACTTAACACCAGGCTGGCTGTGAGCTCGTCCACCCATCTACACAACAACAACAAAAAAGCTAAAGCCTTTATTAGTATCCGAATGTTCTTGCACTGTCAACGCATTTTAATATAGGTATGTTCAAACCTTAAAATTTCGGACTCACCAGGAACCTGCTTATAATGATTGAGTGGCTCGCCCGTGTGGAAGGCCGGCAGACCTGTCGAGGGTACACGAAAGGTATTTTCACACTTACTAAATAGGATCAATGACGTAGCTGTTAAAGTTCAAAGGAGAAGACTCTAGAATGGTGTGCACGGTGACTTTCTTACAGCTGGGAGCGCAGTTGCACGTTTCGTGACCTGGAAAGAACAGAAATTACAGAATAGCTATGATCAAAGATGGGATTCTATGAAATTACGCCGGCTGAGAAGCGACGCTGCATACTATTCACTCATTAACAGTATTACACCACTTTTTATTGGTTGCAGGACCTCATAGGAGTCCGCAAGGGTAGGTACCAAAACCCTTCCCCTCTCTGTCGTGAAGCAGTAATGCATTTCGGTTTGAAGGGCGGGGCAGCCGTTGTACTGTTAAAAGTGAGACCTTAGAACTCATGTCTCAAGGTGGATGGCGGCATTTACGTTGTAGATGTCTATGGGCTCCGGTAATAACTTAACACCAGTAACACCAGGTGAGCCATGAGCTCGTCTACCCATCCAAGCAATAAAAAAATAAGAAACTATGTAGGTATACACATAAATCGGATGAGGGAAGTTTTGTAATTTTGGAAATCTTCGTAAAAAGGATTTTCTATTAAAATACTTCGACTAAGCTATTAAGAGTAAGAAACTACATAACTATGTACCCTTAACTCCATAGGACCTCAAACATTTGAGTTCCGTGAGAGAGCACGGCAGTAAGTCCCCGTCAGCCGGTTGCCGGTTTCCTCTCAGCGGGTCAACGCAACCACATATCTTCTCGGAGCAGCGCTTCTGAGAGATCAAGAGATTCAAATTATGTTGGTCGTTCATTTCAGCTCTGCAGCATACGCAGTAAAAAAAATTAGAATGTTAACAAACGCGGACACGGCTCGTTTAGTTTACTTTAGTTACTTCCACAGTGTCATGTCCTATGGCATTTTGCTATGGGGCAATGCGGCCGATGTAGAAATGATATTTATTCTGCAGAAAAGAGCTATACGTGCTACTTATAACATGCACTCAAGGGAATCCCTGAGGGAGAAATTTAAAAAAATGAAAGTTCTCACTATGCCATCCCAGTAGATTTTTGAAAATTTGATGTATGTTCGTAAACATATTGAGTAGTTTCCTAAAAAGTCGGACATACATAATAGAAATACTAGGAACAAACACAAGCTTGTTGTGCCGATGAGTAAGTTACATAAGATACGAAATTCATTCGGGTGTTTGTCTGTGCGCCTGTACAACAAAATCCCACAAGATGTTCAGAACCTACGTATAGGTTTAAGAAAACTATTAAAGAACATCTGTGCAATAAAGCTTAATAAAAAGTCAATGATTATCTAGAAGATTGCACAAAGTGGGAATGAGTTGCTCGCTCCGGGCATTTCAATATTGTAGTAATTGTTACGTTATAATACTCATTGTAAAAAATTCATATTTTTTTTTTTTTTATCTAATATAAAAAAATTAATAAATAATAATTTCTTATTAAAAAAAAAAAAAAAATGACATGCCCGCTGAGTTTCTTGCCAATTCTTCTCAGGACGGAGGCTAGTTCTTGTGAATTGGCGGTAGTTCTTTTGACGTTCAACAAGTATGTACTTTCATTTATGTTGAATAAAAAAAATTTGATTTGATTTGATTTGATTTGATTTTCATTTCGTAATTTGCTCGTGGCTGTCGAAGTCGCTATGATATGATGTCGTATACCCATTTAAGTAAAATATCAGCGAATCGTAGTTTAGCTATCATAAATAATAAGAATTCCTTTAAGTCATATATATATTCCGATTTAACGCGACTTCAATTAAATCTGATAAAAACCCACTGGAAACATAATTTGATTGGTGGTAGGACCTCTTGTGAGTCCGCACGGGTAGGTACCACCACCCTGCCTATTTCTGCCGTGAAGCAGTAATGCGTTTCGATTTGAAGGGTGGGACAGCTGTTGTAACTATACTGAGACCTTAGAACTTACATTTCAAGGTGGGTGTCGCATTTACGTTCGGGATGTCTATGGGCTCCAGCGACCACTTAACACCAGGTGGGCTGTGAGCTCGTCCACCGAACTAACCAAAAAAAGAATAAAAAAAATTAAGTAGTTAATTCTACTATTCTAATTAAGTAGTCAATTCTACTACTTTTTTCAATATACAATTAAATGGTTCTAAAAATACTTCTGTAGCCATGTTTTCGGTAAAAGTGGGCAAAGTAAAAAAGGCCTCTTAGTCCAGTTAATCGCATGCGGTTAACGCTGTTCCTATAAGGCCCTAGCGACAGTATATGAATTACTTTGGATAGTATTTTTTCCAATCCTTTAGCCTGATTTCTTATACGAATGTCTATTGCCCAATAAACTCTTCCTAATTACCTGATAATTGTTAAATCTAGCGCTTAACTCAACTTACTAAGCAATCACTTCTTGAGTATCCACTTCGGGAGACACATGATTCTTCAATCAGTCTCTCGGTGTCAGTACTCTCCGGGATGGACGTGTATCTCAGCTGGGCCATATAAGTGTTTCCGGGAGCTAATTGCATTGGTTCAATCCACTCTTCCCCGTCGTATTTTGTAAAGAACTGGACAAATCCAAGGAAAATAAATTCAGAATAACACATAATGCGATTCCTTTTCCGTCTGATTTGAAAATCATTTCAGAACAGAATCATAAGTAGAAAAAAATAAGATATACCAGACAGGTACTAATTTTTGTAATGAAATACGGACTTAACAAATATTCAACAAAGGATTTCTGCGGTGAAGAAATACCATCCTGTGATATAAGTCAAACCCGTATACAAAACATAATTAGCGTAATTACTGGTGGTAGGGCGTCTCGTGAGTCCGCTCGGGTAGGTACGGCCACCCTGACTATTGCACCATTTTACCAATCAGAGAAAAATATATTGAAAGAGATGACAAACCACCATCGGAGCAGTATTGATATACTGTTCCGGTGGTGATGTTGGTCATCATTATGGAACTGTGCAGCAGATGGAAACAAAAAGCAAAAGAACTTAATGTCAGTTATTTGATAGGAAAATACTAGACTCGGTTTTCTCGAGTGGATGTATTCAAACTCAAACCTCACCTTTCTTGTTATAAAGGGTATTACAACTAATTTAGACTACGATAATTACAATATGGTAGTACTATCTGACCTTAGTACTTATACATAGTACCGTAGACAGCGTCATCACCGATCCACCCGAGTTAAATATACCACCTTACATCGGGTACCTTATGCTGACTACGCTCATAAAAATATTAAAGCCATAGTGAAGATTAATTTACCTCAAAATTATAAAGGTTGGTGTCATTAAAACATTGCACGGCCAAGTCCAACCTTAGTGTACTTTGGAATCCATTTCTTAATTGTAGACTCTTGCCGTGATTTGCCAGTCTGTAACGTTGGAGAATGCTTAGGCACCCGATTGCAACGGTACCGTTATAATTTGTGACGCTTCAAACACAAATCCTCCCTTACTAACTCATTTATCAAAAAATCGAATAAAAAAAAAAATATTAAAAAAAAAAGACATGCCCGCTGAGTTTCTTGCCAATTCTTCTCAGGACGGAGGCTAGTTTTTGTGAATTGGCGGTAGTTCTTTTGTCGTTCAACCAGTATGTACTTTCATTTATGTTGAATAATTTTTCTTTATTTGATTTGATTTCATCATGAAAAACGTATTTTGATATATGTTTATCAGAATTAAAATTACTTTTTACGATTTAATTTCGCTGTTATTATTTCCACATTATTATTTCTGACGTTTCAAATACCGTTCACAATATTCGTGGTCAAGAAAGTATAAAATATTTAACAGTAAATGTAGTTTTAGTAATTATTATTTCTTCTAGCCCACTGAGTTTCTAGCCGGACCTTTTCAGTGGGTCGCGATTCGAATCCGGTGATTCATTTTTCGAAGTACTGCTCTTGCTAGGGCTAGTGTTGGCGAATTATCTCAGGTCGAACCCGTAAGTTCACCCACCGGCCGCGTGAAGTTGAAATAGCCTCTTAGGTTACCAGCGAATAGGTAGGGAAAAAAAAATCACTATCACTAATAAAAACCAGAAAAAAAATCATTTTAATTTAATATAGATTATAATGTATTTTTTTACTGTCCTTACTTTTCATTAGGTCTCAAAACGCAGCACAGACCCCAAGGTGTAACTTCGATGTCAAACAGGATATCGCACGACTTATAGATATTCTGCCAGCGACACTTCTTGATGACCGCGTGGCACGGGGGCATGTGCGCCCTCATGATGTCTAGTAAGGTGACATTGTTCACAGTCAGCAAGTGGTCAAGTATCTGTATTTGGTCGTCGGCTGCTGGTTTACCTTTGAGAACGTGGGCTAAAGTTAGAGGTAGCCGTTTATTTAGATTCTTATCATGTGACCTGCAAACACGTGTGTTCAATTATTTTTATTAAATATATAAGGTACTAATCTACTAGGTGGGGTCGGCACAGCGAATTTTTCTATACCATTCTCTTCTAGCAACCGTCATCTCAACACTCACTCCCCTTTTATACAGTATTACATTTAATATATTGTGTTATCTCTATATATAAAAATGAATTGATGTTCGTTAGTCTGGCTAAAACTCGAGAACGATTTGGCTAATTTTGGTCTTGAATTATTTGTAGAAGTCCACAAAAGGTTTTGGTTGCGCGCGGATTAGTAATAGGATGCTAATGAATTATTGGGATGGCGCCACCTTTGGAGTTTGTTAGTTACTAATTACCGCGACTATCCAAAGCGTGGTTCTACCCGATCGATCACGCTTTACCGCTAGCTGCCTAGATGGCGGCACTTGTATATTATGTGGTGCTTGTGCTTACGAAAAGCTACGTGAGCTTCGTCACCCCCCCCCGCCGCCCGCGTGCATCCATCGCCGACGCCCGCACAACAGTCACTGGCAAGGTCTACAGGTGAGTGCAAGTTCTTTTAATTTATTGCCATTTTATTGCTGCTTCCGTGTAATCATTCGCCCGCCCGCTCGCTTATGTGTATTTAATTTATATCTTTAGTTTGATTACTAGCTTTTGTTTACCGCTATATAGTTTTACCGCTCCGCTAATTATAAGTGACAAACATTTGTCACATACCGCTTAGGACGGCTATTTACACGCCTTTCTACAACCCCGCTTTATATGCTCCCGCCGCAGGAGGGCTATTTACACGCCCCCTTGCTACCCCATAGTTTGGTCCTTCGAGCCGGATTAGATCCAGCTTAAATTTTAATTAAAATTAGGATTAATTTATGATTACCCCCATTCGCCATTTTGTTACAGTATTGTATTGTATGTAAAAGTTAATTACATTCATCGCTATTAGGAATAATAACTCGTAACCGCATATTGAATTATATTTATTAACTTAGTTCATTTAGTGTTAGTTTTTAGTCAGTTATTTCATAGCTTCATTATGGAAAATAGACAACTAAAGAAACTTATCGCGAAGAATAATTTAGTATTTGCACAAATTAATGATTTATATAATAAATCAAAAAATATTTCGGAGTTTGATTCGGAATTAATCGAAACTTTTCTTGCCGAATCAGAATCGATTGATGACATGCGTGTTAGATTTGAAAGCAATTTGGATGATATCAATGATTTAAATTTAAAGCAAAACCCCGAAGTTGAGCCTGAATACGCAGCTTTATCGTCTTTTGACACGTTATATAATTACGTAAGACGCGCTCGTAACAAAATTACAATTGGTGATTCGTCAAATGTAATGGGAACTACCGCCGCCATAAATGTAACATTGCCAACAATTTCACTTCCTTCCTTTGACGGACGCTCTCTTGAAGGATGGGAAACATTTTACCAGGCTTTTAAAGCTAACATTCACGATAACCCGCAACTGTCTGATGCGCAACGTGTGCAGTATTTAATGGGCAAATTAACACATAGTGCATTAAAGTTAACCGCTGGTATAATACCCACAGGTGAAACTTATAATATTATTTGGTCGAATCTAATTAGTAAATATCAGGATAAACGAGCTTTAGGATGTCATTATCTGAATAATATATTAGATTTAAAAAATTGTTCACCTACCGCAAATAGTTTAAATATGTTCATTGAAAAAATTTCATCTTCGATTGCCGCTTTAAAACAATTAAATTTACTTGATTTGACTGATTTTATTTTATTACAATGCTCACTGAGAAGGTTGGATCCTCAAACTTTACATTCGTTTGAAGCATCGGTTCGTGGTATTGAAATACCCACAACTGAAATGTTTATTAAATTCATACAGGATCAGATAAAAATATTAGAACGCTCTGCACCGAAGTGTAACATAGAGAAATCTAAAAATCACAAATCGTTTATTTCTAGTAGTTATAATGACCCAGTCCGCACTGAAAGGGTTAACAAACCGGTTTCGTTATCTACGTGCGATCTTTGCTCGAGCTCGCACCACACGCAGTTATATCGTTGTAATGAATTTAAAAATATGATTTCACCGCAAGCACGTTATGATTTTATTAAATCGCACAAGGGTTGCATCAATTGTTTAAGCTTATCGCATACATTAAAAGCATGTCAATCAAAGTTGACATGCAATAATTGTAAGAAATATCATCATACTTTGTTGTGTTTTGGTAATAAACGGGCGAATCGAAAAAGTAAAAGCGTACCCAGTCCATCGAATGACTACGCTGATATGGACAGGCAGGTCAGTCGGTCGCAGGTACATGGAAATCCGAGTGATGCCGCGCGGCCCGATTACGGTCGGTCCCAGGTTCAATCTCAACCTGTTGTTCAGAGTTACGATCATCATGATGCCGCTTCGAATACTTGTTTACACTCTAACAGAACGATACAACAACAAAATAATACGACCGCTACCACGTTGACTCACAGTTCGGAAATAAAATCGAATAGTAATATTTTATTATCAACCGCTCAAATATACGCTCACTCGAATAAAGGGGAACGTAAAATAGTTAGATCTTTAATAGATAATGGTTCCCAAAATAATTTAATAACTGTCAATTGTTGTAAATTACTTAAATTACCGATTATACCTTTAAATAATTCTTATATTAGAGGTATTGGATTAACCGCTCGCCCGATTCACGGATATGTTTATTTAAATATTGAATCTAGATTTTCTCCTAATAAATATTATATTCACGCTTTAGTAGTAGACTGTATTACAGATAAATTACCCGCTTATTTTATAAATTCCTCAAATATGAATCATATACGTAATTTACCGCTTGCCGATTCAAATTGGAACGTTCCAGGTGTGATTGATATGGTGTTAGGTGCTCAGTTATTTCCATATATATACTTAGGTAATCGTATAGATACTGGCTCACTAGCGCCACCTGCCGTAGAAACAACCTTCGGTTATGTTCTTATGGGTGACGTACCTGAAGTGAGTTACACCGGCATTATGAAACCGCAACATGATAATTTTTCTGTTATAAATGATAATAATACCTCTTTGTGACTATCTAGTACAGTTTATATTGATAATCCACCCGCTTTCGAAAATACTAAAATTCATTCTGCATTCACTTTAAATAAAACTTTTTCATCTATAACGCATAAAGACCTTGAGTCATTTTTACATAAATTTTGGGAATTAGAGGAGATTCCTCATGAGCGTCATCTTAGCCCTGAGGAAGCCGAGTGTGAAAACAAATATATTTCTACAATTACCCGCGATAATGATGGCCGATATACGGTTGAGTTACCATTTAGTAGAAATCCCGCTGACCTTGGCAAGTCTTATACTGTTGCTCACCGCCGTTTTCTTTCGCTCGAACGTAAGTTTGTTCAATTACCCTCACTCCGCGATGATTACGATATCGTTATACAGGATTACATTAGTAAAGGTTATTTAACTGAAATTAACGACACCGCTAAGGAAACCGATAACGGTTATTATATACCGCACCATGCAGTTATCCGCCCAAGCAAGACTACCACTAAACTACGTGTAGTTCTTGATGCTAGTGCTAAAACATCTAGTGGACTGTCACTTAATGACGTCTTGCATACTGGTCCAAATTTACAGGCAGACTTATTTTTGCTTTTACTACGCTTTCGTTTGTTCCCTGTGGCACTGTGCGCTGATGTGGAACAAATGTACTTACGCATTAGGGTGACCACAGACCACCATAAATATTTAAAAATATTGTACCGCTTTAAAAATGATAAACTTCGCATTTTCGCTTTTAACTGTCTGCCCTTTGGTTTAAAGTCATCACCTTATTTAGCAATGCGTACTATACGTCAATTAGCATCAGAAGAATGTTATCGTTATCCGGAAGCCGCTAGTGTAGCTGAGTCTCAATTATATATGGATGATCTCGTCACATCCCTACACGAAGATATTTCAGCTATCAAACTATCGAAACAACTAATTTCACTCTTTAAATCAGGAGGTTTTAATTTAACAAAATGGGCAAGTAACTCCACTGCCTTTCTTAATAGCCTTCCAGAAACGCACCGCTCTTCTGTAAGCTTCTCTGATGATGCTAATAATACCATGAAAGTTTTAGGCCTTGCGTGGCTTCCCGCTAATGACTCATTTTTTATGACGAGCTCAAACACTAATGAAAAGTGCACTAAAAGAACAATATTATCTTTAGTCGCACGCTTGTTCGACGTGCTTGGTTTAGTTGCTCCAGTTATACTGTTCGCTAAATTGCTTATTAAGGAACTCTGGAATTCTAAAATAGACTGGGATGATACACCTCCAGATACAATTATTTACCGCTACTCTTCACTAGTGAAAGAGCTTCCATTGCTTTCAACTATCGCAATACCGCGCCATATTGGAGTTTTTAAAGACTGTGAAGTAAATATTGTTGCATTTTGTGATGCAAGCTTGAACGCTTACGGTTGCGTTGTTTATTTACACATTACAGATCCCACAGGAGATATTACTTTAAGATTATTGTGCTCAAAATCAAAGGTTTCTCCGGTTAAGATAACTACATTAGCTCGCCTTGAGCTTTGTGCCGCTCTTGTTTTGTCAAAATTAGTTAAACTTATTTATAACGCTTATAATTCTTTACATCCTATCACCGCTATATACGCTTTCTCAGATTCTACAATTGCTCTTTCTTGGATTAAATCTTCCCCGCATAGATGGTCAATATTTGTAGGAAACCGCATCGCTCAAATTCAGGAGAATTTATCACCTGACCGCTTTTTTCATATTAATGGTAAGGAAAATCCTAGCGATTGTGTGTCACGAGGTCTTTTACCGTCACAAATTATTAATAACTCGCTTTGGTGGCAGGGTCCTTCTTGGGCCTGCTATCCTATTTCACAATGGCCTATTGAACCTTTTGTACCTTGTAAATCTGGAAGTGACATACCTGAAATGAAAAAATCTGTAACACTTACCGCTTTAACTGTTGTCGAAGATTCCCCAATATATCAACTTGGGTTGAGAATTTCGTCATGGTCAAAACTTCTTCGCTGTGTTGTTTATGTACTTCGATTTATAAGAAAATTACCGCGAAACAAGTTTGTAACCGCATTCGATTTAAATACTGCTGAGAAAGCTATTATTCGAGCTCTTCAAGCTAAATATTTTGGTCATGATATTGCCAGCATTAGAAAATTAGATTTACCTTCGAAAAATATTCGTAAACTTAGTCCATTTATTGACGAAGATGGAATTTTGCGTATTCAGGGTAGACTTTCGAGCTCTGATTTACCGTTTGAAACGCAACACCCCGCTTTATTGCCAAAACACGATCACATAATAAATATTATTGTTGATTATTTTCATAATACAAACTTGCACACCAGTCCGGACCTTTTGATGTCCATTATTCGTCAACGCTTTTGGATATTGTCCGCTAGAAACGTTATAAGAAAAAGAGTGCATATGTGTAAATCATGTTTTCGTGTATCACCTTCACACCCAACTCCCATGATGGCTGACCTTCCGTCAAGCCGTGTAATGGAGGCCAAAGCTTTCTGTCACACGGGAGTAGATTACGCGGGCCCATTTAAGATAACGCTTGTACGCAAACGTGGTCATCATTCACAAAAGGCTTACATTTGCCTGTTCGTATGCTTAACGACAAAGGCTATACATATTGAGTTAGCCTCGGATTTGTCAACGGACTCATTTCTTGCCGCTTTCAAACGTTTTATATCTCGTCGAGGTCCAGTTTCTTTCATGTATTCAGATAATGGCACTAATTTTGTTGGCGCAAAGGCTCAGTTAGATGAAATGTATAAACTTCTAGTTTCAAATAATTTTGTATCCGCATGGAATGATGAATTAACTAAATACCGAATCATTTGGAAGATGATCCCGCCTCGGGCTCCACATTTTGGAGGTTTATGGGAATCAAACATTAAATCCGTTAAAACTCATTTAAATAGAGTAATAGGCGCACAAATTCTCACTTACGAAGAGATGTTGACTGTGTTGAATCAAATAGAATGTCTTATGAATTCCAGACCTTTATGTCTTTTATCCGCAGATCCCAACCCCGAAATTCTCACACCCGCACATTTTTTGATGTCCACTCCTTTGCAGTATTTACCCGCGTCTGAATTGTCCGCAAATCAGATGAGTCTAACTAATCGCAAAGCGTTGTTAGATAGTTTGGTTAATTCCTATTGGAGGAAATGGAGATTAGAGTACCTGCATACGTTGCAAGTCAGACAGAAGTGGTGTACATCAGATAACCCCGTGAAGGTTGGGACAGTAGTTCTTATTCATCAAGATGACATTCCACCGCTCCGCTGGCCACTTGGCGTTATACAAGAGGTGTATCCAGGTGCCGATAACATTATACGCGTTGCTTTGGTAAAAACGAAATCTGGATTTCTTAAACGTCCAGTTGTAAAATTATATCCGCTACCGCTAGAATAAATTAGAGTACCGCATGTCATCAACCGCTTCAACTCTACTCGTAAACATTCATGATGGCTTATTATTAATTAAAATTTGTTTCTTTTCAAATAACTTCCCGCTATTTAAGCTTTATGTTTCCTATCTTAGTATCTTTATATATTTTTTGAAAGTCCTGCGAACTTTCAAGGCGGGCAGGATGGTTGCGCGCGGATTAGTAATAGGATGCTAATGAATTATTGGGATGGCGCCACCTTTGGAGTTTGTTAGTTACTAATTACCGCGACTATCCAAAGCGTGGTTCTACCCGATCGATCACGCTTTACCGCTAGCTGCCTAGATGGCGGCACTTGTATATTATGTGGTGCTTGTGCTTACGAAAAGCTACGTGAGCTTCGTCACCCCCCCCGCCGCCCGCGTGCATCCATCGCCGACGCCCGCACAACAGTCACTGGCAAGGTCTACAGGTGAGTGCAAGTTCTTTTAATTTATTGCCATTTTATTGCTGCTTCCGTGTAATCATTCGCCCGCCCGCTCGCTTATGTGTATTTAATTTATATCTTTAGTTTGATTACTAGCTTTTGTTTACCGCTATATAGTTTTACCGCTCCGCTAATTATAAGTGACAAACATTTGTCACATACCGCTTAGGACGGCTATTTACACGCCTTTCTACAACCCCGCTTTATATGCTCCCGCCGCAGGAGGGCTATTTACACGCCCCCTTGCTACCCCAGGTTTAAAAGGCAGATAAATATGAAAATGCTCAGAATGAAATAAAACGTCAGACGGATTCCTTTTGTTTGTTATAAGTTTATATTATACAAAAGTTTAAGTCTTTTATTTATCGATTGAGGCACTACCAAGTCTGTCGAAACAGCTAGTTGTTAATAAAACTATTAATAATATGCCTACATTCAAACCTTTATCTCGCATATCTTATTTCACACGGTTCAGTCAAGTCGTGACAAATACGTATAGGAATCAGTAGGGAATGAACGGCTAAAGGAAAATCTTTCAGCGACTGAATGTTATTGCTCGCTAGACCGACACTGCCTGAATCAATTTGTTCGGAACTAGTACGAGAGATGTTGTTAGCACAATTCCAGTTTTATCGGTTTTATATATCTATGATAAATACAAATTCACAAGTATCACGAAATTCTTACAATTTATCAATGAATGCTTCAGCAATGCTCTCAACGGTAGGACATACAGCTACAACGGGTAACTGATGCTCTGACATTTCCAATTTCAAATCGTAAAGCGCCAACAGAGCGGGAACTTCTAGAAATCGAGCCCACAAAACCGTGCACAGGAGTCCGGCACAAGAGGCGCTTGCACAGCAACACAGAAACCATCCAATCCTACAATAAACGCACTGAGGTAAATGGACCACGGGATTGTCGAAGTCATAAAATTCTTGACTTATCGCAGGTTCCGTCCTGGGGCGCCGTCAAAATACCGTTCCACTCCTACGTAAATTGAGTAAGTATAGGTCCGGAGCATAATTTGATAAACAATATATCCGTATAAATGTATGCTACAAAAACTAAAATTAAGCTATCTCAAAGATTATTCGATAAGGGGGAAAATTTTAACTGCGTATAGCTACTCTAAATTCGACGGCCCTTGGAAATTTCGGTGCTCAAGGAACCAGCCCTTACTGCCAACATTAAACCACAAGCCAACCAATTTAAACCACAGCACATGATTAACATTGGCAGGTACCAATACCCTGATTTGTTCTGTCTTACATGTAGCAAGCATGGGATCCCAAAATGACCACTGTAAGAGTACAACTGGCCACCGCAAGACAAGATTGAAACCTCATTTTTATTGGCATAAAAGTTGCTCCTTTAAGCCATAGCACATGATTAATTTCCAGAAGTCAGAATGGTGGCAGCCTGATTAGCTGTGGCACATTTCAAATTTAACTGAAATTGGATTATCAGAAACTTACCGATCAATATAAAAATTTGAACTTAAGTATTTGAAGCCGTGTAGGGTTGTCGTCTTCAAGAATGTTCTTATCGCTTTGCTTAAAGGCGTGGGGTTAAGTTTTTCCATGTTTGCATTTATATCGCCAACTGTAAAGAAACACATTTTATACAAATTTATTTTTTAATTCCTTGTCTCTTTAGACTCCTAACCATGAATCTAGTCACCTTTTTTTTTTAATGTATTTTTTACGAAATGCCGTGCAAGTATAGGTACAGTGTAAGTGAAAATTATAATATGGTGAAAGATTCTGTAACTATTTTCATCATCTCACTAGAGCCGATACTTTGATTCATACCTGAAACAATTCCACTCACCAAGTGAGGTGAGATTCTAGAAATAATTATATATTTACCAAGCACCATCCGACTCTTCGTTTTTTAAATTGAGCCAATATTTATAATAAAGCTTCTACTTACTGTAATTAACAATGTAGATCTTGAATGTGTTTTTTTAACTTACAGAAAATTACTGAATTTGTTAGGCGTAAATTTCGTTTTAAATAAGATTTTCTTTGATAACGTGATATTTATCATTTGCCATTAAGTGCCATGTTCGTTTATAATAACAGCTTTTAAAAAACGATTATTGGCATGCACGATTTAACATACGGCGATCGTTAGTTCGTGTGGTTTAAGAGAAACACGTAAGAAATACTAAAAAACTATACTGAGACCTTAGAACTTATATCTCAAGGTGGGTAGCCCATTTACGTCATAGATTTCTATGGGCTCCAGAAACCACTTAACACCAGGTGGGCTGTGAGCTCGTCCATCCATCAAAAGCAATAAAAAAAAAACCGCTGAAAATTTGTGTTGGAATTGGAAAGCGTCCCGATTCCCCCAAATCTACTGTTTATCCCGATATATATCGCACCGACTCGACTATCAGTATTACCGTCGTATGTAGGTATACGTACTGGACTATAGGAGTATTCAACCTCAATATTAATGTTGGCGTTCGTGTCGGACTGTCCATGGGCCTTTGCGAGCTGGACCCGAGGGAGGAAGGATCCTCGCGTTGAGGGAGCATTGCTCACCGTACATCGTGTGAACTTATGTCTCAAGGAGGGTAGCGCATTTACGTCATAGATTTCTATGGGCTCCAGAAACCACTTAACACCAGGTGCGCTGTGAGCTCGTCCACTAATCTAAGCAGTACAACAAAAAAAAATTACATTAATTACGTGTTTGCCCTGGTATTTCACCACCTTGTCTATTTCTTCCTATGGCAGTCACTTATTCGTTTGATGGATGTAGAAACTTCAAGTCAAAGTTCCAAGCAGCTATTGCACCACATTGAGCTATCTATGGGATCATTGCACAACATTAACGATAAAATAATCGACTTCATCATGGCGGCGTAATTTATTTATTTATTTATTACACTTCATGTAAAATTTATATTGGCGGACTTAATGCCTAAGGCGTTTTCTACCACTGAACATAAGGTAGTGCAAAATAAATAATAGTAGATGCAATGAAATTTATTCAAAATTACAAATACATACACAAATATATATACATACCATACATAAGCGTAAATATATTACATATACCTATACACATACCTATACATGCATATTTGTCTAAATTGTAAGTGTAATTATATTTGTCTAAAAATATTGATTGTGTTGATAAGGCCGAACACGCCAAATGAACAAAGGCAATAATTTAATGGGTAACTATTGATTGTTTGAACTTTGAAGTAGCGTGCATATTTTAACTGCTGGGCAACGAGACTAAGGGTGACAATACATATAGATTGTTTGCGTAATTTAGAAAACTTAAGCATCCCGGCCTCAAATATTTATTAATCCTCATATTTCGCGTAGCGTAGTTCTCAACTTCAGTGTGCTTAGGTGCAGGTTTTTAACGTTCTCGATAGCGTAAAAGTTAACTCAAATTGGTAGGCAGTTGGAACGTAGACAAATGCTTCAAATCCATACTTTTTTTCGGGCTAAGGCCTAACTTCCTACGAGGTCTTCGCGCCTAGGGGGCGCGCAGTGTATGTGGGACTTAATGATCTGCAAATGTTGAGAGCAGACCGCGAGCCCAAGGATGTTTTAGGGCTCTATCAAACTAAACACCTCCCCTGCACTTTTACACCCGACGTCCGATCTCCGTCCGGGGTCAGAACCCGGTCAGAGTAGGGGATTTCTCGAAGTCAACAATACAACCAGACTCGCGGTGCCACTCCGAGGAGGCCCGACGGGTCGTCGAGGCGATAGTCTACGACCAACGACGCCGGTTTCTGCGGTATGGCGTCCCTACCAGGCTGCCCGGGCGATGCCGCTGGTGTTCCGGGATACCCCGCTGGGCCAGAACCAGACTGTCGGGTCGGAACGCGTTACACCGCCGACCGGGTTGCTCTTCCACAGTATGTTCGGCGACGACAGCGACGACGACAACGCGGACCGAATCGCAGTCCGCAGCTGTCAACGCGTCGTCCCATCCTCCTGGTGCCAGCGCGCTAGAGTGACGGTAGTGTGCGGCGCGGCCTCAACCCCCTCAGGTCTGCCTCTTTACAGGGGCCGGAGCTGGACGAGCGCCCTCCTCCGACCCCCGGAACTCCATACACATTTGAATTAACTTTTACGCTATCGAGAACGTAAAAAAACTCGCACACTGGCCGTCAAAATGCCAAATGAAACAAACAGATTAATGCCCGGTTCCAAAAAATAACGAATCGTAATCATGCTACCAATACGTAGGCGTATATTAGCGTTCCACAACTATTTTACTTGCCGCGTTACCTACGAGCATCCGTCGGCGCGCTGCTTACTAACGAATCCCTCTGCGTTTCGTTAATGCAAATGATTGTGTCACAAAGATCCTTTAGAAATAAAACTCTTTTCAAAATACATAAGTTTTTATTAGTATTTTTACATAAATATTTTAAAATAATATAAATTAATTATAATTCATCACATATGTAATTTTATTTGAACATTCACAATTTAAAAACAGTTACTTTAGTTTTAACTGTAAAGTGAACAAAACGCCATGAAGAGACAAAGGAAACGCCAGATGTCGGCCGGACCGCGCCAAAATACCAAAAAATTTGTGTTAGCGTCGTACTTTGTTGTTCGTTTATTTCATTACAAACTGATAAATTGTAATGTAAGGGAGATATTCCATGATTCCTAGAATTTAAATAAACTAGTAAATACTATTTTCATGTAATCACGTGTTAAATAGTTAACTACTTCATAAAATACCAATTAACAGCTGGCATTAAAAATACGAACCTGGTTCCTTTTACCTTTAAAAAAGGATAAATTTCACCTAACAGTAATTGCACAGACTGCTTGTCGAGCCGAAATCTTAGTTGAAACTCCTGATTATCGAGCTCTGAATAATAATTGATTCTTGTTTTATACCTACACTCTATTACTTCGCGTATCATCACTTGAATCGTCGCTTGCATTCAGTAACATTAAAACTTCGTTATCACTTTCTGAACTCGACATTTTAAAAGAAAAAACACAAACACAAAAATTTCATAGCACAACCGAACAAAATCGGTAGGATCGGTAGGTTAAAAAATGCTCTACGCGTGGTAGTTCTGACAGCTCACTGACATTTCTAAAATACTAAAGGAACACTTTTTTTTTTTTTTTTTTTTCCCTACCTAAGCTGATAGCCCTAGCGGCTATTTCAGCGTAACCCTAACTTTAGTAGGTGAGCTCACGGGGCTCAAACCTGACGATGTTGCTAACACGAACCCTAGCAAGAGTCGTGCTTCGCAGAATCTACCACCGGATCGGAAACGCGACCCACTGAGAAGATCCGGCGAGAAACTCAGTGGGCTGTGTCTGAGAGTTAGGAACACTACAGACAACAGTCTCCATACAAAACCACTGAAGTAGGAAACCTATGGAAATGAAACGTCAACAAAAAATTCGTGCCACTGTGACGTCATCTGGCCACAAAACATGGCGGTTTTAGTGCTGCCCAGAAGATTTTAATGTTAGTAGGTTTTATCGATAAACGTTCTTGGCTTATTTTATTTTAAATATTGTTGAGTATGAATGTATTTGTAGAATTTATACTTTAATAGGAAGTAAGTATATTGTTATGTGCAAAGATGATGTGATTTAGATATTATGTGAAATCTAAGACGAGTTCGTGCTTCAAATTTTCCAAGTAAACGATATGACGATTTTTAAAATTTGTTACACTGATTTTATAAAGTTGTCGTTTGCCGCAAAACATAAAGATATGGCATAGTACAGTGCCATCAGCCCATTTCTAGCATGCTGAATGTTATCGTATTTTGAGTACGTGTTTTTCTTAGACTATTACAATCTATTTTAATTGTTTTGCTGACTCTAAAGTCCGTAACACACTACCGCAGCGCACCTCAAGGAAGGTGCACCGCACTACCGCACCGCACGCAAATTTTAAACTTATCAAGGGACCGCCTGATAAAAAAAACACATACAGAACATTTATTCGTTAATGAAATTACAAACGTCATTCCTTTTGACTTCCTCTCTAAAATCACTTAATTAATAAATATTTAACGAATTTACAATAGTGTTTTACTCACTGCGGAATAAAACTATTTTATTTAAATAGTTCCGAAGAGATTCTGTCGGTAGCCTTTTTCCCGAAATATCTAAACAGAATGTCTAAATATGTTTTGATGACATATTTTAAAGAGGTATTTATGATTAGTGTCATGATGAATAGATTCCAACCGAAAAATGGTGTCCGATATTTCGGATTCAAATATATTAAGTGTATAATCTATGTTTCGGATGAGGGCTCCATAATGAATTTAAATATATATAGATAATAGTTTTGGGGCATCGACTTTCTTGAGATCCTATAAAATATGTTTTAATTATTATTTTTGTATGTTTTAAGCATGATAAAATTAGAAATTTTATATAAGCAATCATATTAAATCGATATCAAAGTCAATAAATAATGTACAACCCAAAACAGACGGCCGAACTGACGTGACAATGACATTTGGCGCGCTAAACATGGCGGATTTTCGGCCTCATTAGACGGAGACGGAGACATTAACGTATATTCATGTTTCATTTTATGTACGCACTGAAATACTGTTATATTGTTTTCCTGCGAGTTAAAGTGCTGAGTAAGAACGAGATAGATATATGTTTATGTGTGTGCCTTCAAAATGGGTGCTATTTATATAAGCAATTGTACGTATATAGTCGGATTTTTTATTAGACGAAGTAAACTGACGTTTACTGTGTTGTCAGTTTTTGATGAAATAAAGATAGTGTTGTGACAAAGTGAATAATTGAAAAAACTCCTTAATGAATGAAATTGCCTCCATTGTCTAGTGAATAGTTAGTGTGCCAAACTGCCGATATCGGGTACAGCTTTGTACATACCAACTAGTTTTCGATGACTATGTTCCTATAGTATCGACCTATACTGAATACCGAGTGTTTTAAACATTAAGCAAAACATTGCGAGGAAACTTGTAAGACTGTCCTATTTTCAATACATCATGTACTTGAAACTATAGATGTATGATGTTGTAAAATATAATAATTATAGGTAGGTAATGAAAATAAAAAACATCGCTTATTACATAATTTGTTTTTATTCATCATCAGATAAAAAATCATCACTATCGCTTTCGGTGACATTAATTATAAATCTGTCTGAAACATTGTCGATCATGTGGTCGAGACCATACATTTTGTCTTCTTCTTTAATTATATGAGACACGCAGCTACTCCATTTTTCAGGTGTGATATGTTGAAGTCCTTCTTCAAAAAGTTTTTTTACTTCTGTCATTTTGAAGGTTTTGTTATTTCTTGCAACATATCCTTTAGCTTGCGCCCATACCAACTCAATGGGATTGAGCTCACAGTGGTATGGGGGCAGACGTAACACAATTACCCCATGCTGCGCTGCCATCTCGTCCACAACATACTTATCGCAATGTTCTTGTTTGTGCTGCCGTACAATGTCTATAAGAGTAGCTTTAACCATTGTTGCTTCGAATGAAATATTTTTGCTCGTTAGCCACTCTTGTATCCTAGGTTTAGTCCAAGACATTGTAGGCAGCGATTCTAGTTTCCTGGAGTGGTAGGGGGCATTATCCATCACTACTACGGAATTAGGTTTTAGTTTTGGCAAGACCCCCCTAAACCACTTCTCAAAGGAATCAGCATTCATCTCTTGATGATAATCTTCTTTATTCTTTTTGGCTTCAAATATTAATAGGCTGTCTTCTACGAATCCTTCTTCCCCGCCTATATGGCCGATAATTAATCGTTTGCCCTTTCCTAAAGGCTGTTTTAAACCAGTGGTCAAGCCATCTAGGAAGGCCTGGCGGGACGATAAAACTGTTTGGTCAATCCATACCTTTTTCGGTGCATGACCTTCAAGACAGTGAAAAATATTAATTAATTATTGAAAGTACAATTTAATGTAAAGAAAACAGAAAATTGTAATTACCTTCGTTGATCCAGGTTTCATCTTGGTAATAAATATACCTTCCTTCCTTTCGATACTCTTTAATATTTCGAAGGTATCGCTGGCGCCATAAAATTATGTCCTGTCTGTCGATTAAAATACTTTGTCTTGATTTTCTGATATAATTGAAATTTAAATGTTTCATAACATTTCTTAATGTACTCCAAGAAAAATCGGGCAAGTCTGGATCTTCATTGACAACCTTAAGAATCTGCAAAGTAATAAAAAAAGTTTTTGAGTAAGGAAGTCCACGCAATCTAATACTTTGGTTTTACAAAGAAAATTATGGTAGACACAGAATATAATGCAGTAGAAGGAATAAAGTTTAAGATACCTTTATAATGGTGGGTGGCTCATTTGCATAAAAAAAATGATGTACTTTTCGCCTTATAGCGGCAAAAGTAAAATCGTCTAATTTATCTTTGAAACTGTGTTTCGGTCCACGTTTCTCGGGAGACTTAAATTGTTCATTTTGTTTGTGTTCTTTTAATACTCTGTAAACTGAGGTCACACCAATTCCCAAAATGTCAGCTGTTTTCGAAACACATTCTTTTTTTTCGGGAGCTTCAATAGGTAATAGTGAAGCAGCTTTCTCCTCAAATACGTGTTTGTAGACGTTTTGTATCATAGCTTTTTCGGTAACGCTTAAAGCAATCCGCGGTCTCTTCTTTCTTGGAGACAAACTTTGGCTTGACGTGCTTGGTTGAGGATCCATATCGTTTGTACGGAACAATATAGCAACAAATAAACACAACAATTTCCACAAACACAACGTAACGAAAAACTTAACAAAAACAATAACTAAACAGCGTGAGCGCAGAAAAAACATTCGTGCTATCAGACCAGAGGTTAGAAGCCGAATTACAAACAAAATGGCAACTGACGCGCGCGGCGTTGATCGGTGTTGGCACTAGTCGCCGCGCCGCGCTTTGTAATAAGCTGTCAAAAAACTGATTGTAGTTACATACTACTAGTAACTTATATCAGAGCACTTTTGTACAATTTTATTTTAAATTAGAAATAATATTCTTTTATAGTTTGAAATGATTAACTATTCACACTCATTGTTCATTCATCTGATTGAACAAGAACGCATCACTATTACTTTAAATATAGCAACATTATTTTACAAAGTGACATTAGCTACTGTCAGTGGGCTTCGTCTAATTAAAAATCCGACTATAGAACAATATGTCGTGTCCCTACTATATAGGTCTATGTACAAAACGCAGTATAATAACCGGCAAACTTCTTGAGCATTTGTTGACGTAGTGGGGGTAAGTTTCCGCATGGTACACTCACGTGCAAAAACATTACTTACTCTGCGTCATAATGCTATTAAATTATTAAAATCAACATATTATGTATTTATTTATATATTTATTAGAACATCAACAAAACATATAGGTTAATAATTGTAATAATTTAATCTTGGGGTAAAATAGATATTCCTTCTATTAAGTCAAAACTAGAGCTGTTGCCAGGTCTTGGTTCAGTTGAAGCGAAGCTGGTATTTGTAATTTTTTTTTCGTTATCATAATCTTGACCATCATCATCATCACTGTTTTCATCACCCGAGTCGCTATCATCGTGATGAGTCGACATAGGGCTCATCGGCGTAGTTTACAACTCGGTCGATTCGGTCTTCTTTTTTGTCTATAATTAATTATTTTTTGAAGATATTCGATTCGTAGTAATCGAATGTTACTTTTTTCATTTACCAGCTTCCGATTATTTTCTGTTCTTTTTTTCCATCTGAAGCCTAGCTCTTTCATAATTCGTCGTAAGCTTCATTCCGAGCCATTAAAATTTATATCTTCTTTAAAATTTTCGAAGCCTTTCTACGGTACGGAGTTTCGCTGCTTGTTATGTAGTTATTATGATTACATATTTTTATTACAGATTGAACGAAACTATCCATTCCGGTAACTTTCTTCTTCCCTGATCTTTTCTTACCCGGAGTCCGAAACACGGCGAGCAAGCCAGAGCCTTTAGCTTCGTTAATAATGCACCTAACAGTACTCACTGATGTTTTTGTTGCTTCCGAAGTCTGTTTTAATTTTTCCATATCATTCTTCCCCTGTTTTATAAAGAAGCAATATACGTCGTACACAAATTTTCTACCCTTTCTTTTAAGTACTACACCAGTTTGTCACGGCATAGTGTATGTTTTATAAAAAATCAACAAACACTCAACAAATAGCAATGGCAACAAAGTCCACAAGCAATTATAACAAATAACTTAACGATTAATAACGATAGACTTTCCACTGTACGCAAGCGTACTTTTGGGAGCAAGCGGAATGAGGGCGCGGTGCGGGACGCAAGGTTCGACTGATCTACCAATAACGCGCTCGATACGATTTCCCCTGCCGTTGCGCCTCACCCTCACCACCAAAGTGATCTAAAATTCGGTTCTGCGCAGTCAAGGTCATTTGCTCAAGAAGTTTGCCGATTACTATACGAACCGTTAAGTTAGCCCTCCCATCCGTTAGTAGCAAGTCATCAGTAATTTTAAAAACGAGTCGTTTTTATAGGAACTATTTTGTCCTACGATTCGTAGATATTGTAACGGATCGTAATATAAAACGATTCGTTTTTTGGATATTGGAACCGGGCGTTAATCATGGAGGATAATTCTACCCTAAAAAAAGACGGAATATTATTATCAAGTGTGATGCCGAGACTTAAATTCCAGAAAATGCTAATAAGCACTATTTTTCCTAAATTGTTTATATTTTTTTATACATTTCAATTAAAAATGTCTTTTACTGTAATGTGTTAACTATTGTTTTAAATGGCAGATATTTTTTTTCGTATTTATTTTAAATACAAAAAATTAAGTGTATTTAAATTTCAGAAAGGACAATGCCCAAAAGTGGGCCAACTTCATGACAAAACTATTTGTACTTGAAAAACTATGCCTTATTTTTTCATGTTGTTTAGTTTATGTATCAACATTTCTTTCACCCTGGCATTGTTTTACAAAAAAATAAATTACTTATTTGATAACATCCCAAAACTGAGTGCCATAGTTTTTAAATTCGCCAATAGACAAAGGGAAAATTAGCCCATAAGCCTTATAGTAAACTTATATGCTGACAAACGAAAGAGTTGTCTGTGACTTGAACAACAAATAAAAAAAATTGCTAATGGTTATAATTCACAGACTTTTTAGTTTATTGTTGTTCAATTCAATATTTATATATTGTAATAATAATTATTACTTAAAACCATGAATTATTTAATATTTTTAGATATTAATGATTCCATTAGTAAAAATCTCAATGGCCTACCATTACTCTATTCTTATTATATATGATCAGAGAGTTTTGGCAGCAACCCGAGTGAAGCGTCACTTGAAGTTTTATTTTATGTTTTTTTAATAGCTTATTGTGATGTATAATATACAAATCGGGTGTTGTTTTGTGTATTAAATGTCAATAATCGTTGTTCACGATTATTGAGGCATTGGAATAAAACTGTGGCTAACATAGCAGTGACTGTTTTTTTTTTTCAAGATAAAAGGTTGCGGAAATTCACGCTCACTCAATGTGCTATTCATCAAGTTGACGTCAAAACTCCCAAAAAGCAATAAAAAGAAATACACCGGATTTTTATTAACATAAAAAATATAACTATGACAGACTAGGCTGTATAGGCTACGCTCTTTGCCTGCTTGTTGGCGAATTTAAAAACAACAACAACAATATCGTTGCCGGCTTACGGATTTAATTTCATTTTATTATTATTATGAGGATATAACAATAATAAAATGTACGTAAGGGCTTATTTCTAGCAACATTAACCACAATTAACTTATTTAATACTGTAAATAATGAGCGTTTATTGATTTCGAAGAAAACAATTAACAACTTAATTTTCGCTGCAGAAAAAAAACAGATTTCTCTTAAACCTGGGTGAGAATATAAAAATCGTTTTCTGAATATGAAACGATATTTCTTTGTCTATCAAATTAAGTTAAAATCATCACCCGACAACTTTTTTTAGGGGCCCAAACGCCCATAGAAAATGGGCATTGTCCTTTCGGATGGACGTAAAAAAACATGAATTGAAACACGCGAATTGGTATGAAAGCGATGACCAAAGACAATTTTGATCAGGGGCTTCGGTAGGCGCTGGCTCCTGCCCTGGCAATGGCCATCCTGTCACTTGTTGTTGTGGGTGAAAATAAAACAATTAGTGAGTCTTTCTAGAATTTATTATCTGTCACAATTATGTGTCGAGAATTAGGGAACAATTTCTTAAAGATAAGACATTTTCTTAGAATACAATGCAATATAACGGGGATTCGGGACGCTGTATATATTTATTACCACCTCTTAAAACATTTTAAGAATACTAGTGGTAGAACCTCTTGTGAGTCCGCATGGGTATGTAACACCACCCTGCCTGTTTCTGCCGTGAAGCATTAATGCGTTTCGATTTGTAGGGCGGGGCAGCCGTTGTAACTATACTTGAGACCTTAGAACTTATATCTCAAGATGGGTGGCGCATTTACGTTGTGGGTGTCTATGGGCTCCAGTAACCACTTAACACCAGGCTGTGAGCTCGTACCCCCGTCTAAGCAAAAAAATAAAATGTTTTGAAAAGTACGCAATGTACTGCTCGACGCGCACTTTCAGTTTCTATTACGGGTTCGCGACGCAGGTACATAGATTTTTTTTTACATTTTGGCGACTTCTTTTGGCCCGGAGACCTTTCCAGTTTAAGACTGATTGTCGTATTAGAGAGCTAGTGTCCACTTGTAGTCGGGTGGCCTCTACCTTATTAAGGTTTCGTCTTCTGACGGTCGTATTTATTATTTTTAGATATATCTAAATTAAAAACAACAATAATCGCTCTATGGTCTTACAATAAATATTTATGTATTACAATCCAGCATCTTCAATTTTGCAAATATACGATGTCGGGTTTCATAATTATATTTTAAAAATCTGCCCGAAGTCTACGGGGGCAAGGGCTTCCGCCCCCACGGCATTCTGACGGGTTAAAGGGATTGAAAAATTGTAATTTAATAATAACGATATTTCATATTTATAATTTCCCTACGGAAGTATTATACACTATAGTAGAATTATTTTATCCGTGCAGTTTGGGTCATAAAAAATCGGAGCGGTGAAGCGAGTATTTCGCTCTCGCTTTCACTCACGAGCCTTATGGACGGGCATAGTGATGCGCATTATTGTTGTCGATAAGCGTTATCGATAGTGTATTCTGTCATTTTGTGGGTTAGTGATAAAAATCAAAGAAAAAATTACCCAATCGAACACTTACACCACATATCGCCGCAGCAAGTTAACGGGAACGGCAGAAATTAACACTTTGTAACTTTTCGGGATCTATTCTTATTTCAGTGAAAAATTTTAACATTGTTGATAACAACACGTGCAAATATTATTTTGAATAAATTCTGCCTTTTTGATACAAAAAAAAGGAGTAGCCATTGTGTCACTAACGAAATTCAGAGAATGAATGCATAAAAACAAATCTCTCTTCGACATAATGTACTATAATTTGCAGGTAAGTACAAATGACTCATAAAATAACAATGTCTCACCACTCTTCGTACACCACCCCGCCGCCGTCTACCTGCCTTCGATGACTCATTTGTTTTTATCGATAATAGCGTTGCGCCCGCGCAACATGCTCACCGCCCTAGCCGGGCTATGTTTTATGACCCAAACTGCACGGACAAAATAATTCTACTATAAGCTATAATTTAATTAATAAGTAATCATATTATTATTTTAATAAATATAATAAGTATAATATAGAAAATTCATTATATGAAATATAAAATTCAGCCGTTTGCTTTACAGTTACATTAATAGCTACGTCTCAATATAAAGTGTAAAATATCCATGTACAGTGCATAGTGCTAATAATAATGATAATAATCAATGTTTAAAGATTTAAAATATATAAAAGAAAATGTCAACATTGGTATTATTGTACAAATATTTTCACAAGCATTTAAAACAAACATATCACAAACGAATAATAATGTACAAAATAATAAAACATTTAAAAACACTAATAGTTAGAACTCTGGTTCCCCCGGGAATTCCCGGTGGGGGGCCGGCGACCGGGGGACAGATGTGCGTTGTCTATGATTATATATTTATAAAAAAATCTAAGTGATATTAATTTCATCTAATGACTTTAGCTACATACTTAAAACGTAAAATTGCATTAGTTGAGTATACAAACATAACTATATAACTGTACATTTGGTTGGCAAAACCACACAATACAACTGAGACTTCGCCCTGGGGGGCGGTGGGTGGGGGCAGACACCTCTGCGGGTGGCCGCTTGTTTCAGGTGTTAATCCGTCTTCCTGTTGTACATTATACGGAAAAATATATACCAAATTTTCATATTTATATCTGCCATTATGAAGTCAAAAAATCTTTAAAAAAAATAAAGCTTGTTTTATATACAAGTGTGGTACAAGTTTCTCACAGTTTTACTCTAAACTCAATCGGCCATAGTGCAACATTTGTGTTTTAATAAAACAATTAAATTCCCATCCCAATCTCAGTAATGTGTTAACTTAATTCATAATTTTCATTCAGTGAATTTTCATGGTTACAAACTTTAAAAACAATTCTGACTAAATGGGGAAGTTCTCAATTCAATTATTATTTTTCGTGTTGTCACTTCAGAAGTCTTTTCTCGGTGAACTGACTTAATGATGCTTTTTCACTTGAAAACTAATGCTTCTCATGTGAACGAATTTTATCAAGATCTAACCAGCAGTTTTTGGGTTATCCTTAATAATGTATATTTAATTGACTTCGATACTACGTTGATCATGTTCGCATTTTATTTTGTTGGAGTCGATTTCTTTTTTAGTTAAAATTTTGTATTATAATTTAAAAAAAAATCGATGTATTTTCATAGATTAAATTCGATATAGTATACAGTCTTCAGTTTTAAACAGCAAATTAATATAATCTGTGGCTGGGCAGTTTGTAGCAACAGTTAAAATTTTATATGAAAAATCCTAGGCCGCAACGGGCAGTAAACTGCTATAGTCGTCTCCGCGACGGTAGTCAGAACAGATAAAATCATACGTTTCTTTACAGGCGTTCACACTTACTCGCCAGACAATTGGGTTCATGGACCTAAATTAATTGCTTTATTATGAAGTCGAAATCAGAGATTCACTGGTTTCAATAAACATGTAAATTGGACTTCAAACGTTCACATTCATGTTTCCGAGCAGTTTACTTTTGTGCGAGTTTGTGCACTGTAGTGTCTCATACATTTCCGCTGTTTGACTAGCCGATGCCTACGCGCGCATTGCTGTTAGCGTGAACCTATATGTTACTTATGACGACGCTTGCAGCTGAAAGTAAGTATTGTACTTTTTGACGAAGCATGCTGCTGATAACTCTATTTCTGTAATCTGACGAAGCGTGTTGCGGATAATAACATGTACTTTTAGGTTATTAAAATAATATTTTGTATATTAATAAAAGTTTAAATTTAACTAAGGTAGCGGTGCTAGTACATGGCCATGCATCAGTAGTTGGCCACTTTCCCTAAAAATGCTTATAACAAGAGTTTTATATAACATTTTTTACGCATTGTTAGCTTATAGGCTAGTGTGATCATCTGGCAACACAAAAAAATAGACGCCGTCATGTTGGTAGCCGTGATATTCAAGGTGGCGAATTTTGACTTTTGAATCGGTGGTCGTCAGATTAAAACAAGGTAATTTCTTATGTAATTTATTAAGCAAAGAGGTCAATCATTCGAAAGATTTTGATGGCAAATCATGTTATTTTGTTTGGATAATTTGGTTTTAGGATTTATAGTGGGTTTGAGTCAACATTTGTTTTAAAAATTAAAAATGCATTTTTGCTTACATTATAGTTTGTTGGGGTGGCCCATTACTAGCATCTGTTAGTCAAAATAATTTAATAGTTGCCCGTCCGGGTATTTTCTAGTTCAAGTTTATTTTGCTTCATTATTTTTTATCTAACCTAAAAAGTTAATAAAATTAAAATGCATTAACATTCTTTGGTTTTTATTTTTAATTTTCAGTAATGAGCCGGGTGGGCAACTACTGACTATTATTTCGGCCAATTACTAATTCTGTCCATGTATTCCATTTTAGGTAAGTACTAACTTTATTTTTTATTTTTTAGATGCCAGGAAAAAAAGGAGCGTTTTTAAGTTATAGTGAAGAGGCCATGACCCAAGCCGTTAACGACGTAAGACTCCATGACACACCGATACGTGCTGCCGCCAAGAAATTTGGAGTGCCTCAGCAGACTTGCAAATAAAGTGACCGGGAAATCTCCTCTTGCAAGGAAGATGGGCCCAGCCACTATGCTGACAAAAGAAGAAGAGGAGAGAATATGCCAATGGGTGTACGAATCTGCATCGGCTGGATTCCCCATTACTCACGAGCAGCTGCTCTTCAGTATTCAGAAATACTTGAATGATTTAAAACGAAACTGCAAATTTTTTAAGGCGAATAAATAAGTCAGGAAAAACATTTTTAAAACTTTTATGAAGAGGAATAAAGGAATAGCCTCAAGAACCTCGCAAAACTTGACGTCTTCTAGAGCAGCCGTCAACAAAGAAGCAATAAGGGAATGGTTTGGAAAAGTTGGAGACAAATTAAAAGAAAAAGGTTGGGCCGACATTCTCCTTGACCCCAACAGAGTCTTTAACTGTGACGAGACGGCTTTCATGTTAGCACCTAAAACACCCAAGGTCCTCGCAAAAACAGGAGATAAAAACGTCTACCAACATGTTAATGCTGACGACAAAGAGTGTTTGACTGTACTTGTTACAGGAAACGCTGCCGGCACCTTTGCTCCTACGACAATTATATACCCTTACAAGCGAATTCCAGCTGAAATTTCCGACAATTTTCCATCGGGGTGGGGACTGGGAAAAACCGACTCGGGTTGGATGACCTGTGAAGCTTTTTTTGAGTTCATAGCTGACATATTCTTCCCTTGGCTATCCTCTCAAAACCTCATGTTACCTGTCATACTCTTCGTAGATGGACACAAATCGCATTTGTCTTACCAATACAGCCAGTTCTGTCATGAGAAAGGCATCGTACTTATACCACTCTTTCCAAATGCTACTCATTTGCTGCAACCACTTGACGTGGCCGTTTTTAAACCTTTAAAGGTGGCTTGGAGGAAGCGAGTGCACATGTGGCGGATTGAAAAAATTCAAAGCGAGGAGGGGCACGCTTTAAAGAAGAAAGACTTCGCCAAATTACTTAAGGAGGTGATGGAAGAAAGCTTAACCCCTTCCATACTAGTGAATGGTTTCCGCAAATGTGGCCTTGTTCCCGGGAACCCCGAAGCAGTTACGATCCCTGGGAAAGCTATTGAGAAGAAGGACAACACTGAAAAAATTTTGATCTTAAAGAGAGGCTTACATTTTCTAAATGAATCAATACCTGCTGACGCCTTGATTGCATTTCAATCTACAATTGGTGATTGGTCCGGTGACACCACCGATAAGTCATTGTTCAACTTATGGCACAGTACCAAAACTGAAGTAGAAGCCCTCCAAAAGGAAGATAGTGATCTAACGCACGAGGATCGGACAGCATCTCCACTTACAGCTGACTTCAACATTCCAGCACCGATTTCCGACTTAGCCACTGCGGACCTGGAGCTTGTACATGAACTACCAGGACCACCATCTAGCACAGCTGACTTCAACATTCCAGCACCGATTTCCGACTTGGCCACTGCGGACATGAAGCTTGTACATGAACGACCAGGACCCTCATCTACTAGCACTAGTCCCTTTAAAAAGCACTTTTTTATGTACCGACGGAAGTGAGCAAGGATACTGGGATGATTTCTGCATTTGGTGATGAAGCCCCATCCAAAACCACAATTTATCGCTGGTTTGCTGAATTTCAACGTGGACGTGTCAAGCTCAGTGATGATCCCCGTCAAGGTGTCCAAAAACTGCAGTCACCCAAGAAAACGTTGATGCTGTGCGTAAGCTGATTGAGGAAGATCGACATGTGACATACCGCGAAATTCAGGCAACTTTAGACATTGCCATGAGTCAAATACAAATAATCTTGCATGAACAATTAGGTGTAAAAAAATTGTTTTCCCGATGGATACCGCATTCGCTCTGTGAAGAGCAAAAAGCGGCTCGCGTTACTTGGTGCGTCAGAACTCTCGAAAGATTCCACGCAGGATCCTCAAATGCTGTATACAACATTGTATCAGGTGACGAATCCGGGATATACGCGTACGGACCCGAAACAAAAAACCAGTCACGAGTTTGGGTGTTCGAAAATGAGTTAAAGCCAACAAAAATTGTTCGTTCACGGAGTGTTGCAAAAAAATGGTGGCCACGTTTGTCTCCAAAACCGGCCATGTTACGACTATTCCTCTTGATGGACAAAGAACGGTTAATGCAGAATGGTATGCTAGCATTTGTTTGCCACAGGTCGTTTCTGAACTCCGTAAAGAGAACTGCAACCGCCGCATCATCCTCCATCACGACAATGCGAGTTCTCACACCGCGCACAGAACAAAAGAGTTTTTAGAGCAAGAAAACATAGAATTATTAGACCATCCGCCGTACAGCCTCGACCTAAGCCCTAATGATTTCTATACTTTCACTAAAATAAAGAATAAATTGCGTGGATAGAGATTTTCATCACCTGAAGAAGCTGTGGACGCCTACAAAACGGCCATTTTGGAGACCCCAACTTCCGAATGGAATGGTTGCTTCAATGATTGGTTCCATCGTATGGAAAAATGTGTCAAATTTCGCGGAGAATACTTCGAAAAGCAATAAATACATTTTTAAATAGTAATGTTGTGTCACTTCGTTAATTCCCGAAATTTTCAGTGCCGCCTATGTACTAGTATTTGTATTTATTTCTTTTTTTTTTTTTTTTCTTCTTGAATTTTTTAAACTGGAGTAATCTGTTGATTGATCTTAATAAATTCGAGTTTAAGTTATCGCAAAACGCCTTCACCGAGTGCATAGACCGATTAACAACACAGACAGTGTTTAAAACAAAAACTACTGCATTAAATGGCCATCTACTGGCACCGCTACCTTAACAGTAAACAATAATGATTAAAAAAATTCCGTTGAATCTGTACAAGTTAGTTTCACTAAAAGATCGATGTGTTTATAGCGATGGGTGCTCAGGAGACGGCGAGGCGCGCGGGGCTGACGTCCAGCAGACAGAAGACGGCGCGGCACACGGGGCACGTGCAGCGCCCCGCCAGCCAGCCCGACGCCGGCCCGCCCGCGCGCGTCGCCCACCACCGCCCCATGCACGACGCGCACCACAGCACCCTGCCCGCCCCCCGCCCCGCACTCAACATTGCACTCTACGTCCTCTTGTGAGGCCACCCGCGCGGCCCTTAGAACTTATATCTCAAAGTGGGTGGCGCATTTACGTCGTAGATGTCTATGGGCTCCAGTAACCACTTTTTTTTTTATTGCTTAATTGGGTGGACGAGCTAACAGCCCACCTGATGTTAAGTCGTAATCTACAATTTAAATGCGCCACCCACCTTGAGATATAAGTTCTAAGGTCTCAGTATAGTTATAACGGCTGCCCCACCCTTCAAACCGAAACGCATTACTGCTTCACGGCAGAAATAGGCAGGGTGGTGGTACCCACCCGTGCGGACACACAAAGATGTCCTACCACCAGTAATTACGCAAATTATAATTTTGCGGGTTTGATTTTTATTACACGATGTTATTTCTTCACAGTGGAAGTCAATCGTGAACATTTGTTGAGTACGTATTTCATTAGAAAAATTGGGACCCGCCTGATATTCGAACACCGGCGCATCGCTCAACACAAATGCACCGGACGTCATATCCTTTCAACCACGATGACTTAACACCAGGTGGGCTGTGAGCTCAACCACCCATCTAAGCAATAAAAAAAAAAACACCTCAAAGTAGAACCTTAGTGACCACTTAACAGCAGGTTGTAGTGTCGCTCGACATGACTTGTCTGTTGAGTCACGCTAGCTCGTCGTGGCCAATTCGACACATTCGACATATCTGCTTCCTGACCTTAAATGAAAACTTCATACAGTCAAAACATTGATATTTTCCATGAATTACGCAACAAAATCTAGTGTTCCACACAAAATTGGTTTATAGGAAGGAAAGAAACGGGCTAACCTGCAGTGACATTGCTGGCACTGCTGTGGTCCTCCCTCGAGATGTGGTGGAGGCGGCAAGCAACGTCGATTTATCTTAACATCAGCCGGGGCTTGCATGCACCCAATGCACATCTCTGGCTCCTGTATAAAATATTAGATCCCGTATAAAGATTTTAATTAAAATGAATCCACCGTAACCATATAAATAAAAACGGTATTCATGATTTAAGCATTTAAAAGTCATTGCATATAAGATAGAAATTTCCTGGTAACTAGATAACACTACTGGTCAAAACTGATATCATCTATTGTCAGTATGCTAATAACTGAAGCATAAACCAAAAACCCATAAACACAACCCACTCAATTTCTCACAAGATCATATCAGTGGGTTGCTAATCCGATCTGGTGGTAGATTTTGCAAAGCAATGCTCTTGCTAGTGCTAATATTAGTGAATGCTCTTTGGTTGAGCCTATGAGTTCACCTACCCATCCGAGTGTATCAAAAATAGCCCCTTAGGCTACCGGGGAATAGGTAGGGAAAAAAGGTCAAAAAAGTAGGTAAAGCTCACCTCATCAATAATATAAACAGGGTTCTGATCAACATACTGTTTGAAGACATTCACGAAACGTTCCACTAAAGTTGGCATCAATGAAATGTGTTCAGGAACCCTCACTGCATTCAATAGCCTCGGCTGCAAGTCACGCAACATTACTGTTGTGATGCGAAATGTAAATCGCTGGATCTCATCTCGGTTGGGTATCACCTCTATGTTCAGATATTGGATTTCGTCTTCACCCGATGGTGACAAATTGTGGCTGTCACTCTGCAATGGTTTCTTTTTGTTAGCTGGTCCTTAGTCTGAAGTCTCATAAATACCTATCGACTAAGTTATTTATGACATATTCAATATATGTTTTTACAGTGACAAGTAGACTTTAAGAATTATGATTATATTTCCTGTTACATTCTTATTTAATTATTGTTATAATTAAAATTACTAGCAAAACATTAGTTTTATTACATCAAAATATAATCTAGTTCCTCTGCAGCTATTAAATTCATTGTGATCATCATGGCTTCGTATTAAAATTTAGATGAATTTAATAATACTCTTTCCCAATCATATATTGTTACTAACTTACAGCAGTGGCAACAAGAGAGCAATCTTCCTGTTTCACTATGTTAACGGAATACTGTGACACCTTGATGAGCCAAGTCTCCGTAGCCACAAACTTGCTTGTAGCCGTCAGCTGTATTGAGACTTTATCAACACTGAAATGAAAGGAAAGATACATCACATTAATTACAATTATGATAAATCAACAATAGAGTACATGTACAGCTCTTGAAATTATCAACTGACCTACTTTTCAAATAGGAACAAAACCATTTTGTAATGTTTCAACAAATAAAAAGCTATAGATTTAAAATTTAACAGCAACCTGAACTTACAATTAAGATATTTTTTTTCATTCTTTATCCATCACTTGATCATGACAATTAGGCAAATAAAAATATATTATGCTGTCATCAATTCTTTATATGTGTACAAATTTTCAAGTAAATAAGAAGTCAGATACGTGGCAGATTAACTGGTGTTAAAACTTTTTAAATGACAAATTACACACATAATTATTAATTAACTTCATAGTAAAGTTGTTCAGGCACACAATCTGATAATATGGCATGAACTGAACAATCATCTAACTTAACTGGATTGTGTTTCAGAACAATGGCATTAAGCAGTCAAAGATTTGGTAGTATTCTATATTGTATTTATTATAATCCAAATAATCCTGTATAGCAATTTACACATTTTTTTTTTTATTGCCTTATAGGCAGACGAGCATACGACCCACCTGATGGTGAGTTGTTACCGTCGCTCATGGACGTCAGCAATGCCAGGGGCAGAGCCAAGCTGCTGCCTACCGTTTAATACTCTCCACAAGCCTCGTTTGAAGGACATGTCAATTAACAATTAATAATTTATATTAATTTAATACAAGGCTGAAATAGCCCTATAAATATATAAAGAAATCTGCCATATCAGCATATATATGTCTACATCATACTAATACAATAAAGAAATTAGTGAAATTGTTGGCATTCATTGTTTGAACTTAACAAAATTCCATTATTCAAAGAAACACCTTGAACTTAAGGTTAATGATAATGTATGATTAAAACCTGAACCATTCAAAATTAAATTTTTAGTTAAATTAACTGTCACGAAATATAAGTGACTATCAATGCTTGATGATAAAGCTATGCACAAGATTTTTTAAAGAAAATAGTAATTTTCGTCTTAATGTATTAACTATTTTCAAATTTTGTATTTGTAAGGCCCTTATCACAATGTTTTACAATTTATAGGCTTAAAACTGACCCTCTAAATTCTGAATTGAGATAAGCCGC